>NW_010172582.1:46957-52870 GCF_000695765.1 Mesitornis unicolor
CAATATTGTTTTGGGAGAATAGATACAGAATCTGGTTCTTTACGGTCTCCTGGCAGTGCAAAGAGTATAAATTACACCTTCATCCATGGGACAGCTCTTCATACTCCTGAAGCAATTTAAACGTATCTTAGTATGAATAAGAATCAGAACCTGTGAGACATTTCTGATAGAGATTCTGCTGGAAAACTGCGTTGTGCTGTCCTAGCTGCTAGGACATGCTATTTTCACATTTTCTCCTGCTTGTATGTCAGGACAGTCTAGCATGAATATGAGACACACATTGACTTCTTCACAGTAAAGAAGAGAAAACTTAATTTTCTGCTTCAGAAAACAGAATTGCTGGTTCAGAAGGTCATCAAATACCAGTCTCTGTTATGGAGAGAAAGGGAGCCTTGTAAAGGAAAACTCAACTCTCATATGCCATTAGATCCTAACAAGCAGACCTTCAGCAGTGCGTATGAGAGAAGATGGAGAAAGTACAGAAGGCAGATTGAAAACTCTGCAAAAAGACTAGTGTTACTTTTTTGCAGAAGTATTTATGTATGTATTTATTCCGTCCTGCACTGATATAGTAGTTGCAGCTGAGAACCCTTCTTCAAAACTTTAAGACTGGCTATAAGAAATATTTAATAAGGTAATTTGTATGTTGAAGCTATGATTAAAGAAAACAGACTATTGCAACCTTATATTAATGTTTTGAACTATTATGAAACAGAAGAGAATTTGTTCTTACACTAGTTCAGACTTTGAAGAGTGCAAGACAATAAACTCCAAACTGGCTTTATAAACATTAAATTTTAATGAGAAATCTAATGTAAACCAATAATCTAAACAAGCATAGAAATCAACACTACAAATTCTGTTCATGTTAGTCTTAAAAGAAAAATAAAATCTGTTCTCCTTATCTCAATGTGAATCATAAGAGATGGGTATGAATCACACCAGGCCAATTTATCTAGATCCCTATTTCCAGCAAAGAATTGCCCAAGGGTTACACAGTGATACTAGGAGTCATCACAGCATCTAACTAAAATCATCAAACTTAGGGGCTATGAATCAACTTTGGGAGAAGTGTGTCTCTCTCCTTGACTATGCAAAAACCTTGAACTCATTGTAACCTAGCAGAACCTACATAAATGGCGAGAGCATCCCTACGGTTATCAAAGCAACAAAACTACTTCTGCTGAAACCCATGCTATTTATTAGTCATATTAATAAAAGTATGAAACTGTTTAGAGCTGGACACATAAAAGGTGTGTCACATCTAACAATCTCGTACTCCAGATATGCTGAACTTGGATGCTGCTGCCTCCACTGTACAGACATAAAAAATTCCTCAAAGCCTTGTTTTCCACCAGTAGGGGTTCTCTAGGTGACTAGAGTGCTCTGAGGAATGTGTTGTCACCTATAACATTACTGCATTAAAGTATTAGATAGTTCATCCTTAAGGAGACTCAAAACTGATACTTTTTTCGTTTGTTTTTGTAGTAGTAGTGGGGTTTGTTTCTTGTTTTCCTTCAGCTTCAAGACTTGTTTTGATGGGCAAAGGAAAAAGACAACGTCAGTGAGCAAAGCAGCTTAACCAGTTCAAACACTGCTCCAAAACCCAGGACACGGATATTTTTTCTGCTTGATTCAGACTAATGGCCATACTACTTTCTGTTTTCTCAGAGCTGCACCATATTATGTTGAAATAAACAAAATCGAACACCGTAACAGGGGCACAACTTCGATTCTTTAGATCTCTGGGGTGTGTTCTTATTGAAGTTATTTTCCTCCGTGAGCCACTGAATATATCTATGTTTTACTCTGGAAAGTGGAATAGCTTCAACAGATAATCCTAACAGACAGAAAGCTCAGACAATGAAAGAGTAAGTTGCATGACTTATAAAATAGTGATTTTTGCAAGGCTTATAAGTGGACTACACTTAGGAGATTTTCAAAGGAGAAAGGTGTTACTAGTCTAGAACTACAGCATGCCCTATTCTACAAACATTTTATACTATTTCTTGACTTGAAATAGAGACTGGACATAGAAAACAGAAGCACAAATGGAGTTTGCCAAAATAGAAGGTGATCGATATCAGAAGGTAAACTTCAGATATGGGGGGTGCGGGGGAGGAAAGAAGATAAGGCCTAACTCTCAAGCATCCTGCCACCCAGTGGAAAACATAACCCAAATCTAGCCCTCCATGTTCCCAGTAAAATGAGTATTTAAGATGACTTGCTGATTTGACTCCTAACTCACCAGCATCTCTTCAGAAATAGCCCAAATAAAACCAGATTTCTGATATCTTCCTGATGAATTACTCTTTAAATTTAATTGGAAGAAATTCAGCAGGTCAAATGCCAAGTTTCAACCTCACCTTTTTGACTGAGTTACCGTTAAAAAAGGAAATGGAAGTAATTCGCTTCTGGTCACATACTTCCATGAATATAGATTCTGATATATACTACTTATTTACTTAATAAAGCAAGTGTCAGCAGAACAACTTCTTCACCAGTACTCACCGTGGAGTATTTCAAACACTGTTGTTCTACCGTGACCCCATGCAATTATAACTTGGAATAGCCAGCTACTCAGTGACATCAAACTGAGAAAGATTTCTAGTTTCCTTGTAACACATAAAAGCAGACACCAAATATTTTGATGAATTTTTAATATTATCCAGAGTAAAGAATAAAATTTCATAATTATAGCTGTAACTTAAGTTTCTTTTAAGGCAGTAAAACAGTACATAAATCAGAGCCTCTTATTGTATATTCGTATCAGCTCAACTGGGAAAACTTTCTTTTTTTAAATGTTTAAACTTAAAGAAATCTAAAAGGGAAATTACCTCTGAAAGACTGTAGTGCTTGTAGAAGAACAGATTAATATATCTCAGAATGAATACATTAGCAATGAAGTCACAGAATGCTTGCATCAGGTTATCCTGCACCATTTAATGGTATATTAAATAATTGGTTCCACAGAGCAAAGCAGAGACGTAGAAATGTATTCCCAGAAAGCTAGAAATAATGCACATAAGTCTGTATTACATGTGCGCTGCTGTGCATTTTAAAAGTTCAATGGATTCTGGAAGCACCACCCACTAAACACAGTACATTCACTGTACCTCAAATACTTTAACTGGAAATGAAAATGGCAATCAAAGGTATGAAGTGAAAAACACGACTTGCAAAACCTCAAGAGCAACCTCTGTGTTAAGAGTCCTCACAAAACTTACTCCATTTGAGCATGGAAACCAGCACGGGTTTCTGTGTGCACAGGACATCACTGAAGCATCTGTGAAGCACAGTGGGGATGAAAATGGCAGGGGAAGATGCACAAAGGGAATTCTGTCCCAGAACAACTTCCACTTGCAGAAAGGCTGTGTGTGTTTCAGGCATTTGTAACAACATTGTAACTACTGGTTAATAACTTCACCGGAGAGTTATTGCTCTACTGGATTTACTGAATCACAACGAAGTCTGCCAGTACATAGCTCTGAAAGTTTGTCTCACTACTGTCAAGAGAAGTAAATATACCTCAGATAGCAATCTTTTCTCTTACCTTTAAAAGAGAGACAAGGAAGGACCTGTATTGTTCCTAAGTAGAGGTGCTAGCTAGCACCACCTCAAAACAGGTAAAGTAGTATCTGAGCAGATCTACTGGATGTTTGGTCATTTCTAGACAGAAACAGTACATTGAAACATATATTGTTTCTCAACATACATTGATTAACTTGATTAACATACTGTTGAGACTTTGTTATGAAAGGGAGACAAACAAGCAAATAAACAACCCCCCCCCCCCAAACCAACTGACCAACCAGAAACCTCAAACCAAACAAACACAAGACCTAAAACAACCTAAAGACCTAAACTACACATAATGTTGTAAGGAAGCTCTGGAAGGAATATCTGGGCAGCTGCCAAGGAAGGCATGCAGAAGTAAATTAAGTCATGAAACCGCAGCGAGAGGACAGTGGAAAGGAACTGGCAGAAAAAGACTGGGCATTCACTTAAGAAAGCAAGGAGACAAAGAGATTTCTGGGCCATTGATTGAAGACCTAAGTAGGAAAGTGAATAACTGAGGAGGAACATTAGGAAGACAATTCAGGAAAAGAGTTCCATTTCTTCTTATTTCATTTAGGGAAAGTAGCAATTCAAAAGAAGCAGCATGTAAGGAATGGAAAAGGTAAAATAAAATACTAGTATCTGGAACAAGAAAGAATAATTAGTCAAGTATTTACCCTGAATAGATTGCCAGTTTAAATTTTCAGCTTGTAGGTGCTTGATATACATTAAAAATATTTCTATAATGGAACTACATCTCTCTCTAGTGCCTGACTGCCTCTTTCTCTGCGCCCCCCCCCCCCCCAATAATTTCTTTATTATTTAAATCCACAGTAGTACATTGGATCCAAGACTGAATATCTGCAAATGGAAATTACTGATAATGTATCTTTGGATTCTGCTTCTTCCTTTACCTCCTTTGATGGAAGCTTTCTCTTGTCTTTCTGCAGTCCACAGAAAATGTGACAGCCTTTCTGCACTGTCTCAGGACAGAGTTGTATTAGCAGCAATGCAATGGAGCAGAGGATTTCATCTGAAACACAGCATTCCAAAAAACATTTGCAATAAGATAGCGGCAGAGGTAATTTTTGAGAAATGTTCTTTGCACCATGCTCATCTTTCAGCTGATAATATAGCTCTCACCCATAGCCACTTTTACTTTAAATGATTCTGTTTTTTGCCAACCCTACCTTTTCTCTTCCCTTGCTTTACTTTCCCTTTCTAATCATCCTCCCAATTAAGTAACATGTTATTGGTATCCTGTATTTTTTTTCCTCAGGTGTTGCCCATTTTCCCTTCCCAGATGAATTTTCCCAGATTTTGATTCTCTCTTGTTCCTCATCCAATGAGACAATATCAGAAGCTAACATTTTCGAACAGTACCCCCACTAGATACTCTACAAGCTTCAAATCCAGTATATTTAAGTACTGGCTGGTCAATCTCTTTTTCATTTATACTTAGGACAGTGACAGTCATTCACTGCAAATAAAACAAGGCCTCCACAAATAGTTTGAGTGTACTTGACTTAATTATCTAACCACATTTAGATCAAATGGACTACTGCCTTCAAAGGGGACTAATTACATATGTCAATGTTATTTAACACAAAAAAAGCTGCAGATTTGGAGCCACAGGGTTTCAAGTGAACAATAATTTTACAATTCAACTTCATGGTGAATTCAATGTTCCTTAAAGAAGGTTGCAGTCTACTTGTTCAGAAACAAGAGGATCAAAATCATTCATGTTCCTCCCCCTCCAATGTGCTGCTGCTCTGCCTGCAACTGTCACTGCTGGGTGAGGGATCTGCTGACCTTCTCATCCAGCGAGGTTCTGGGGGCTCTGTCCCTGGTGATCACCATCACTACTGCTTTTAGCACTGACTGTGATGACATCGTTCACCCAAAGGTGAAAGGCACTGTACTTCATTATCAGTTACCTGAGCTATGTGGTGTCCATCCTGAGAATTAAGAAAACTACAGTATTTCATGAGAATTACACACACACACACAGTGTTAGCCATTATTTCGGCTTACCAAAAGATCCCACTTAATCATTTTCCCAGTATGAAATGTGTTGCTTAATTGCTCAGAAATCAAGTTACATTAACATTAGCATTAGCTATTGAAAATTGGCAGAAATACCATTAACAGATGAAGCATCATTTAAATGAAATGCTTAATTTGATTTTTTTTTCCTATCAACATTAATGCATAGGAAATGGGCATAGTCAACTTCAAAAATACTTCTTTTTGGTGAGGAAGAAAGTGAAAATGAATTTTCCACTGAATCAAACTCAATTACATTTGTTTTGTTACATGTAATTTTAGAAATGGAAACAAACACTTGACCTGCCA
>NW_010172583.1:0-1469 GCF_000695765.1 Mesitornis unicolor
TTTTTAGCACCTGAAGAAGCAGGGTCAGGGATCGACTGCTCCATCCCCAGATCCTGGTCTCTGACAGCCACATGCAGCCGTTGCAGCTGGGGGAGCAGCAGCCTCGAGCCATCCCCAGGGCACCGAGTGCTCCCCAGCACAGCGGGTGACTCTGCACACACATCAAACCCCAATGAGAGAAGGCAAGGGGGGCTCTGAGCAGGGAAAAAGCACCGTCTGCATGGCCCAGGGTGACCGAGGTGGCCCCTGTGTCCAGGAGGGCAGTTTTTGCCTGCTCTCTCTTTGCCTCTGCAAAACCCAACTCCCACCCAGACCCTGTGGCTGAATTTGTTCACGCTCATCCCACTGTGATCACTGGGAGCTTTCTCTCTCCTCACAAGTTTGAAGGATGGAGGAAGGGAAATCGGGAGTGCTCCAGACCTCCCTTGCATAGCTGCATCCAGAGCAGGGAAACAAGCTCAGAGCTCTGACTTGAATGGCAAAAACTTCCTCTGCTCTCATCCTGGCTTTTAAGGGGCTCCCCACTGTGCTACTCTATGGGTACAGGCTACAGAACCAGCCATTTGTCTGGACTGGGCTAAAACTGATAACGGAAACCTTGCCAGAGATCAGAACTCTGTCACAACACTACAACAAGAGCGAGCATTTCTAGGTGTAACCAGGAAAGCAAGGATTATCAGGCATGTTTTGAAACGGACACGCTCCAGCCTTATTTTTTAATTTCTCACCATGAAAGCAGCTTTGCTGACTTGCTGTGGCTTAGCAGGGAATGACCACAGACAAAGCGGAGTCCTGCTACAGTCGCACAGTGAAACCAGCCTTCTGGGTTCATTTTTCCACGTAACCTGACTTGTGGCAGGCTGACACCAGCCTGTAGGTTGTTTCTTTTATCAGCTTTCTCTTATTTTGCAGAGTGCACACATCCCTCCGCGAGGGGGACACATCTCTTTCTCCCTCGGTCAGTACAAAACCGATTTCTCTCTCTTTCTGCTGCTGCACCACTGCTTGATAACACTCCCGAGTGTCCCAAAGCACCACATTTTATCTCCTCCTCCAGCCTGCTGCTGTCTGTTGTTCCTTCTGTGAGCGATGTGTGTTGAAAAGCATCACCCAGGAGCAATCTGCCCATGCCATCTCTTTGTGACAGCCTCAGAGGTCCCCCCAGCAGGTCATGGTTAACGAAAGGCCGTCAGATTTGAAACACTCAAGTTTTTGTGTTTGTTAAGGAGAAGTTAGACTCTGTTACGAAAAGTATTTGCGTGTGCCAGGCTAGTTGTACAGGATGCTAATGCCAATGTGACTTTGAGGTCAGTAGGTGCCCTCACTCCTTTCACAGGACACAGAGGCTCAGCCGTGCTCTGATGAGGACTCGCTCTCATTTGCTCCCTGCCTTTATATTCCAAAATCTGACAATCAGACAGAATTTTGGGAGAGGTGTTGCTTTGTGATGCAGACCAGGGGGTTGTCAG
>NW_010172584.1:0-269 GCF_000695765.1 Mesitornis unicolor
CCGCCCCCCTTCTGCCGCGGGGCTCGGTTTCAGCGCGCAGTGCCACCCCCTCCGCCCACCGCTTCCGCGCGGTGACGTCGACGTGACGTCACCCTAACCGGAAGCGCGGATAGAATAAGGTGGGGAAGGCCTTAAAGGGACCGCGCCTCCCTTGAGGGCGGCGTGTGGTGTTAACCCTTTGTTGTCCGCAAGGGCTGACTCCAGGGGCAGGGCAGCACCGGCCCGGGGAGCCTGGCGGGGAACGACGGCTTACAACTCTACACAGGCTG
>NW_010172584.1:355-1336 GCF_000695765.1 Mesitornis unicolor
GGGCAGTGGGGCGATGGTGGGTGCTGAGGTGATGGTGGGTGCTGAGGCGATGGTGAGCGTGTGAGGCCTGAGCGTGGGCTGCCCTTCAGGGCCCTCCCTGGGTGAAGCTGGTGCCAGGGCAGGCCTGGGGAGCGAAGCCCCCCCAGCCTTCACGCCTTGCAGCAGGGTTTCCTCAGAGCTGTGAGGGGAGGCAAACCTTCAGCCTCTGTCTTCACACCCCTGCCCACAGCCCTCTCTGCCAAAGAAGATCATAAAGCGAGGAAGGCAGGAAACCAGGCCCTCATTTGGGGCACCCTGTGACCCAGCCCCTCCTCACTTCTGCACCAGAAAGTGAATTTTCTTGAGTACCTGATGCTATCCAGAGCCCAGAGGGTCTGTAGAGACTTTCACAGTAGCTTCTCACGAGGGCTCTGTGTACACCATGTGAAACACAATTTGAGCTGCTTATCTTGGAGTTGTAGGTTGCATATGTGAAGATATGGTGGAAGGAGCAAGTAAGCAAGCGCAGGCCAGTATTCCCTCACCAAAACAACAGTATTTTTTCCCAGCTCTTTCTAACATTTGGCTTCCAGTGGTGTAAATGATGGATTTTCTCTTAGGGAAAGGTCCTCCACTTTGCAGCTCTTGAAAATTACATTGGCTTTAGAATAGTGCAGGGATGAGATTATTTTTCCCGTGTAGCCCTTGCAAAATGATACTTTTATATACAAAAAACTGGAAGAAAATGCAATCGTGAATACAGCCCAGTTGTCAAGACTTTCAAGAGCAGTATTGGAGCATAAAAGTATTTCTACAATACCTTCCACCTGAGAACCTCAGAGTGCTGGACAAATGTTACAGATAAGCCGTCAGCATATGGAGAGAGAAGCTGGTGAAGGATCACAGCAATGAGAAGCTGAGTTACTGAGCATAGCAAGGGAGTGTCGCCTCCTTGGGTCTCATCCTTAAAGCACAGTGCATCTTCTGCTGTGGTCAGATAAT
>NW_010172585.1:0-23942 GCF_000695765.1 Mesitornis unicolor
TTCTATTTAGCTCAAACCAGGACAAAAACATTGGCTATATTTTTAAATTTTGAAAAAATAAAAGATGCTACAAAGTTTCCAACCCTGTTTCAAGTCCAATTGGGAGAGTTGATAAAAGTGTGCTCTGAATGTGCAAAAACTGCAAGGTAGATAAAAAAATACTGCATATATTTTCTCATTATTTCTAGTCCAGGCTTTTCAGTCTTATCTGTAATCAAATTCATGACATTTGAACTTTTCAAGTTGAAACACTGCCATTTTTCAGTACAAGGGCCTGCACTTTTCAAAAGTGTCTGAACAGCTGAAAACATGGACAAATGCAGCTGTGCAGGGTTGGGATAGGGCAGGAAGTTTTATGAGCTTTAAATGACTTCTTTAGCACTTGGGTTCTGCCTTCACATTATGGTAAATTCATTTTCCCTGTGGCAGAGACTTACCTTCCCATGTGGTAAGCTTATGAGACAGATGTTGAGATCTGTATTAGGAAGAAGTCGTGATTTTGCACCTCATGGAAACAGTGAACACCTCTCTCTGTCTGAAATCACATGGTACATGAACAGTCTTACATAAGCACAGCTCATAGGGAAAGTATGTCTTTCTACAATGACTTGGTGCAAGATGGAAGAAGAACAAGAATGGAGTGGACAAGCATCCATTACCTGATATAAAACAAAAAGAGCATGAATTTTCCATCTCCATTTAAAACACAAGTCTGTCCATCCTGCTTTATTAGCAAGAAAAACCACAGGGAAGGCCAAGTGCTACTTTCATAAATCTTTTCCTGCTATTAATGCACATAAATGGTTCATGCATCCACCATACACTCAAACTTCCTTATATGTATTGTCATCTTCTCTTCCTCCATCTGTAATTACACATACATATTTTCATGTTTTCCATCCTACCGTGTATGCACATAGCCAGAGGCAGAAGGACTGGCACACTGTAGAATCACTGCAAAGAACCCCAGCTGACAGTTAACATGGCTTGTGAGCTGGCTGAAAGGAAATGGTAGGGTGGATGATACATTCATCCAGCTCAGGTGAAAGCTGAAACACTGGAGAATTTGTATATCCTGTCAGAAGATATTGGCAAGTCAGCACAGGCTTTATCTGCAGTGCAGGTTATTTTATCTTAGGAAAATAATTGTCTATTCATCCGTTAACTAGGAGAGATAATAACTGAAGTTATGATGTGGAGCACAGGTTTTGATGCAGGCTGTATAAACTGAGAAGGGTTGATGTGCCTGATTCTGGGAACGGGAGGCTGAAGGCATTGCAAGAATCACAGAATCATAAAATAGGTTGGGTTGGAAAGAACCTTTAAAGTTCATCTAGTCCAACCCCCCTGTAGTGAACAGGGACATCTTCAACTAGATCAGATTGCTCAGAGCCCCATCAAGCCTGACCTTGAATGTTTCCAGGGATGGGACATTCGCCACCTTACTGGGCAACCTTTTCCAGTGTTTCAGCACTCTCATAGTAAAAAATTTCTTCCTTATATCTAGTCTAAATCTACCCTCTTTTAATGTAAAAATATTACTCCTTCTCCTATTACGAGCGGGGGGGGGAGGCTGTCCTCCCCCTTATACGCTCCCTTTAAGTATTGAAATGTCGCAATTAAGTCTCCTCGGAGCCTTCTTTTCTTCAGGCTGGACAACCCCAACTCCCTTAGCCTTTCTCCCTAGGAGAGGTGTTCCATTCCTCTGGACTCACTCCTCTGGACTCACTTCAACAGGTCCATGTCTTTCCTGTGCTGAAGACCCCAAAGCTGGATGCAGTAGTCCAGGTGGGGGTCTCATGAGAGTAGAGGGGGAGAATCACGTCCCTCCCCCTGCTGGCCACACTTCCTTTGATGCAGTCCAGGATTCAGTTGGCTTTCTGGGCTGTTAGCACTCATTGCCAGCTCACAGCCAACTTTTCATCCACCAGTAGTCCCAAGTCCTTCTCTGCAGGGCTGCTCTCAATCTGTTCATATCATAGCCTGTAAATGAAGCAAAAAATGCCTCATACACCAAAACATCTCCACTGTCTGTAATAACAACTCTTGTCATCCATGAAGGGTGCTATTGCTAGTCATGCTACAGCCATACATCCATTTTGCAGAACAGGCAAATTCTTGGTTTCCTGAGGTTATTTCACTCATTAGCTCATTGAGAGACTGTCATCAACCTTATTAATCACTCCAGCTGTTGCAGTAGTTTGGGTTCTGGGAAAGTGGACACTTATCTCTACAGAAATAAGAGATAAGAGAGCACAAGACTCAAGCCTATTTCACACAACTGCCAAACTACAAACCTTAAAATGGAGGACTTGCCAGAAAATAAAATGTTAGCAATTATTGACAGTAGCCAACAGTGGTGGCATGTGACATGAATGAACCTGTGCATGCAGGGCTTCCAGTATTCCACAGCAAACAATATTATTATTTAAATGCTTGGGTTAAACGTCAAATGAAAGATCAACAAAACATTTCCAACAAACAATTTGCATTTTCCCTCACTTTTTCTACTGACAAGGAACCATTTATTAACTATGTAAGATGAGCTATGAATGATGGAGTAATTATGCTAAATAAAATGAGTTCAGCATTTGACAGAATGGGTTTGAGACACTGATCATTCAATTTGACTGTAGTCAAGAAGACAAAATATGTTTTTTCTCTTAATCATTTGTGTGTGCACACAAGTATCTAAAATAGATTCTTCCATCCAACTGGGAAGCTATAAATTCACCCTTTTAAACCTCTCAGCAAGAGCACGTACAGGTCTCCAAATATAGCTTGTTATGATCAGCGGATTGGCACATCACTATAAGGAAAAAAAAAGCCCTTAAAGTCAAGCCACATTAGGAATATGGGTGAGGACTAGCAGGCCGTTTGAATTTCAATTTCTTAAACATGCATTACTGGATATGTTTAGGGACCCTCAAAATGTGAAGCATTGGAGCAGAAGTGAAGTTATGCCTCTTATTTAGGTAATTTATTATTATTTGAGAAGCCTGAGGGAGCTGGAGAACTGTCATAGCAAATGAAAATTTCCTTTGCTAATATAAATTAATTATGACTCCAAGGAAGCACTAATGGGAACAAGCAGAAATATCTAACGTCACCATGTGAGACAACAGAAGAATGACATCCAAAGATACAGCTTCACTTCAAGTGACAGCATGGACTAATCAGACTAGAGAGGCCAACAGAGCTCAATTTGTCTCAGCTTTCCTCTTCTCTTAGATCTTGCAGAGAGCTCATTTCATACATCAGATACTTGACAATTGTGCATGGTAGCACTGGATAAGATAACAAGTCTTAAAAGATCTTTCAAACTCTAATGCATTTACAGTGTATATGTATGGACGTGTGTATATGGATATACTACTATTCTCAGGCCAGACTACTTGAGTATCATCTGTTATCTTTTCCTTAAACAATGTTTTTGTGACATGCATGCACAGACAGAGTTCTGTTACGCTTGTTTCTCTTCATTCCTGCAAGAGTGAGGTAGCTCCTTAACTGTACCCCACCCATATTTATTATAGTTCCAGCCACACTTTGAAGGCACTACAGCAGACTGAAAAGAGTGCATGAAGTCTAGAAGCCTATAGCACTGTAAAACTCACATAACCTTGTGGTAATTATTTCAAACTTGCCTGTAAGATTACATCAGTGTTTCTGCACACAGACTAGCAGCTCCTGGCTAGGCTAAGGACAATAGCATATGGTGGACCATGTTTCCAAGAGCCTTGACCTTGTAGGGCAGAGCAGAGCTGCAAAGAAATCCCAGCCCAGGTTGTGTGGGCATTATATCTCTATTAGCACATCTCTGCTCCTAACCTGATGAACTCTTCAGCAAAGCTAATCATCTTGGCTACCATTTCAGTATCACCAGTACTGGAGCCACTGTCCATCTGGGGCAAGTTCTCTCTGATACAGTCAAAGCATAAATACTCTCTTTAACTCCTCTGTACATGTTTCTATTGGAAGCTGGAATGATTCTATAAATGCTAAACTATACTCCACCTCCTTTTCAGACATAACACAGCCCATGAAGAAATATTCAAAGATAATTCTAAACTGTATGTGCTTGTATTCCATGCTGTTTTGTGGGATGAAACAGATTACAAAGTCATCCATAGTGGGGTGGGGGAGAGAATGAGAAGGACAAAAGCAACAAAAACTCATTGACTGAGATAGAGACAGATCAATGAGTGAAAGAAAGAAAAGAAGAGAGAAAACTCACCAAAAACTAAAGAAGAAAGCCAAAACAAACAAACAAAAACTCCAAGTGATTGATGCAAAGGTAATCACTCACCACCTCCCACTAGCAAACTGGTGTCCAGCTAGTCTCTGAGTAATGGCTACTTCAGAAAAACTTCCCCCATCCACCCTAAGTTTTATTGCTGAGCATGATGTTACACGGTATGGAAAATCTCTTTGGTCAGTTTGGGTCAGCTATCCTACCTATATGACCTGTGTCCCCTTCCAGTCTCTTGCCCACCCCCAGACAACTCCCTGAGGTGGCAGGATGGGATAGATAAAAGGCCTTGATGCCTTGCAAGTACTGTTCAGAAATAGCTAAAACATTGGTGCGTTATCAACACTGTTTTGGTCAACAGTTGAAAGCACAGCACTGCATGGGATGCTAAAACGAAAACTTCATCCCAGACAAACCCAGTGCAGTGGTTCAACACAAAATGGTACAGATATGAAAATAAGTACATATTCATATTAAATAATCAGGAGAGCAGGACCCCAGTGACCAACTGAGGATAAAGCTGCTTCACATTTTAACACATCCTTTTGCATCTTCCAGTGGGATCAACTGTAGGAGTGCTATTTTCTGTGCTGTATATTCCCATTGAAATGTAAGAATAAAAGTAAGTATTGCTAACCATATGGGAAACTGAGTATCCTGCCTGACTTTCAAACACTGTAAGAGACACTGGAGCTTGTTTCTATAAGTACTTGGAAACTCCACGCCTGTACCTGTAGCTTCGATGATTGATTAAACTCCTTCCTGAAATAACTGGATAAAGAATAGCTTTGCCTAGAAATTGATAGTCTCTTAGAAATTGTCTTTGTCTCACAGTCGAGAAACAACATACGCAACACTAGAAAGGACAGCTTTTTCTTTTATTAATATCTTACTGGCTCTCAACACATCAGGAGACAACTAAAACAGGCAAAAGTAAAAAGTACATAAATATAGTCCTTGTTCACAATCCACAATGTAGAAAGTACTACATTTCTGACAGTATTTCTAAATATTTCGCAGGTAAACCTTCACAAAGTATACTACTTAGGGCTCAGTTCCCTTTAGAGATGCCCAAAGTTTTTAAGGGATTATAACCATTTGCCAAGGGCTAATGGATATAAAGCAAGGTTTAAAGGAGCTGCATGCCCTTCTGAAACAGATCAAACATCCTGGGACATCCAAGGCAGCTCAGCTAAAACTAGGCAAGTGCTCAGATGGTTTGAGTAAGCCAGGCACGTACTCACACAATCAGTTTGAGAGCACTGAGAGCTCTTATTATAGAACAGCTCCAGATAAGAGGAATTTGATTTGCAAGAGGATAAAAATAATTTTAATGATAAGAGAAACCAGAACATTTTCTAAAACCATTTTAGAGATAGTAGTCCTAAATACTATAAAAGAACAGTAAACATATTTTCCAAGTCTTTCCTGAGCCAGGCATTTAGTTTGCTTATTCATCAGTAAGACAATGTATAATGATTTGCATTTGGTTATCTGAGATTACATAGCCTGGCCAAAAGTATAGCCTATGAAGAAAAATAAAAACATGCAGCAACAAAATTACAGCTGCCATCTAATACCAATTGTAAATAGTAACTTTATATTTAGGTCTTTTGTGAAAGTTTAACACCTTCATGGAAAGTGAAAGCATCCTGCACAGAGGAAAAAGTAAAAAAAAAAAAAAAAGATTAAGTCGAATGAAAAATATGATTAAGACATTATTTCCTGGATTTCATCCAAAGAAATTCATTTAAGTGAGCTACTATACCTTCCCTTTTATCAACAGGATTTATGTTTTATTTCACTGAATTCAATGAGTTCGGACAGAACTACATCCTTCTGTATTATCAAAGAAAGTGAAAGATGAGGAAGAAATGTTTCTTCAGCAATATACAGTGGGTAAAATAAATTCCATTCTGGCCTGAGATATGCACTCATCAATATAAAACAGAACCAGCTGTGTGTCACAAAGTCAGAGTTGCTTTTTGTCTTCAAAATTACTTGGTAAGAGACATGATGGTTGTACAAATGGTTATACAAATGTGCCTCTGAACAGATTCTTACTATAAAGACTAGACTGGAAGGGAAAGTATGGTCACCTCCAGATAACCCTGAAGGGTTTAGTGAGGGAGATAGACTACAGAAACTAACCAAATGGAAGAGTGCATGTTTAGGATGCTTATGAACTGATCATTCCTAGCTGTCTCTATAGCATTAAAAAAGAGAGTGAACTGCCAAGGTGAAGTATCATTCCCTCTAAGGGAAGTCATTTATCATTGTATTTAAGAACTTGGGCTGTCAGCCTCGATAAATGAAATGGTCCATTGATATAACTCAAATCACTGATGCATGTCTCCAATATTTAATGCTTAATTAGGTGTACTAGATTAACTTATTTCTATGTAAAGTGTTTGTGTTTTATGGAAGGAGCCATTTAATTAAAAAGGCCCAAGTAGAACATTGTCTCACGTCATAGCCCTGCCCTTTGTATGCAAGTAAAACATCCAGACTGAAAAATCAAATCATGGAAACTTCAGCTAAATTAACTGTTGTGAAGACTATTGTCTCCCTGGCATATATATGTTCTTTAATTGTTTTATAACAAATGCTTTTAAACTACTCTAGCTGTAAAAGTGACCTCTTTCATTGGTCAGTTCAGGCCTGGAATGATCAGAAATTCATATTGCTTACCTCGGCTGATACAGGCTATCATGTATTGAGAAAGATAAACTTATCTTGTGTCCATTTCATTCTGTAATATGTATCTAAGAAAAATGTGAATAGTTGCCCTTTTGAGATACCTTCTCTTTTCATTGACTGTGGAGGAATTATAGACAACAGATAACTACTAGCTCAAAGTAGACATCTCATGTATTGATAAAAAAGTCAAGTTAGATGAATACTAATCATACAAGCTAGTGAGACAGAAACTTCCGAAGAAGTTAGTGAAGACATCAAGATTACAGTGAATAATGAGAATAATTTTCATTAAAAGGGGCGAGAATAATAGCAGTAAAGGAATATAGAGGACATAAATATGGCTACACCTTGTTCAGGCTTATGTTACGAAGAAATTTGGAAGGAAGGCTGAAAGGGTCAACTATACAATATGACTCTTCTGGGAGACAGATAGATAGGTATATTCTGTAAGGTTATATATTTTTCTGTGATTCTTTCGTTATAAAAGCCCTTCTGTAAACAATATATGACGTCATACCATTCCTCCCTGTTAGATCTATCCTTATGATTCATCAACATAAATTTAAATTAAAAAAACCTTGAAAGTTAAAGTTAAAGTCTGAGTTCCAAACTTATATTTTAATTAGTGACCCTCTACTCATGTTTATGGTAACCATGAAAAAGGCTTAATGATATACAGAAGCAGAAACATAGAAACGTGATATTGCATCAGGTTATTAGCCTGTGCTTCATCTTTCTTCAAATTTAGAGGCCTCCAAGAAGGCAGTCTACCAGTGACAAAGCTTGTGGTGACTTTACTGGCTTAGGATATAACTCATAGGAAGCATTCGTATGTATCTCTAGGTAATGGGAAAAATCTTAAGAGTATTCTAGTGAAGTTTTCTGTCCTTTCAAAACCTTCAATATTGGTAGCTAGAAGGAAAAATTATCTATAAATACAACCAGCAAAAACCAGAAGTAAAAGTAATATTTTTTCAATGATAGGTGAACCTAAATGAGGTAATTTGCATGGAATAAAGTGTTAATTTTCTGAAGGTATGTTTTACTGATGTTAGGTAAGAATTCAAAATCACTGGATATATAAATAATTAATAAGATATGTTTTCTTACTGACAGGTTTCTATGCATATATGTCTTTTTTTTACTTGTTGGCTTCACAGCCATTTTCTATTTTAAAGTTTGAATTCATTAGTTTTCATTAATTCACATTACACTTTATCTATAAAAAACAAAATCAGAACTAAGACTGATCATATGTTCAATGCAAGTATATTAAATCACAACAAGACTGCATGTAATAGACATTCAAAATCACAGATTATTTTACTAAAATTGGAAAAAAAATCCAAACTACTTGCCTGAAAGCAAATTTTCACAATACCCAAAAACTACCTCCATAAGTGCAAATCACAGGTGAGAAAAACCCCTGCATGTACAGCTTCTCATTATTCAAATTTTCATTCCGTAGAATACAAAGCCACATACAAATCTTCAAAAACACAAGTATTCTCTATTGATAATACATTTTGCCTGAAAGTTTCCCTGAGATTTTATCCTGTAATTCAGTTCATGTGAGTGGAATGTAATTACCCTTGGAAGGGCTCTATCACAGATCAGAAATTCATCCCCATGTAACATGTCAAAGCAGAAGGAGTGAAGGCTTTTACTTGTAACAAAACTTGAGACATGCTGGTGAAAATAGAATTAAAGTCTTCCTTAGCAAGGTTGGATTTTTTATTTGGTTTGCGTGCTTTTACATTTTAAATAACAAATTCACAATTAAAATGACTGAAATGACCAGTGAAGGTGCTTACAGGTAGTCTTTCATCAACTCCCAGTTCTTCAATTTTTTCTTCTGTGTTCTTCTAATCTCTTTGTAATCATTCAATGTATTTTTTCCATTGTCCTCACAGTATAAAGTTCATAAGCAAATTTTGTAGCCAGACCTCCTCCAGACATTTTCCATCCTGGGTCCCAATGTTCTGTAGCTGTAAAGCTGTGAAAAAACATCTATGAATACTGTGTGTTATTTAAAATTAGTCAGTTAGTCATGAGTATTTTGTAATTGAATATTGGAAAAACATTAAGCAATGTCACCTGTTGTTCAAAGAGAGGGAGGGAAAAGTGATACATTGGTGTTTCAAAATGAGCACCAATATTAATGAAGACGGTTTGACATAAAAAAAGGCCTAAAACGTAATGCGGCAATCATCATGTAAGTGGCAAAAAAGCGTATTTTCAAAACTATGAGTTAGAGTTTCTTGCTTAAGATTGAGAATGAACAAATGTGTTTTTCAGCTTCCCCTGGAACATAGATCATAAACTCAGAAAAATTAAAACTTTCTGTACTTGCTGAAGTCTCCCTTTTTTTAACAAAGAGATTATCAATAAGAAATCAGCGTTCATCCCAAGGCTTTTCTTTCAGCTTGATTTTTTTCTTTCTTAGAAGTGTTTGACTCTCATCTTCTCGAGAGTTGTGTTCACTTCTTTTATTCAGATGAAGAAGCTAATACTACGATTCTTGCTCCTCATAGCCTTGAATTTACTTCAACTTTTTTTTTTAAGACAGAATCTGTATTGTACAGGTGAAAAACTGAGGCATTGAAAGTCTAAGGGAGAGATCAGAACACCTCATTAAGTAATACTTCTAATTTAAGCATTTTGGTACCTCAGGATTGAGATTCAGATTCACCTCAATTTTAGGTAGCAAGCTGAAGCTCCTAATTTAGAAGCCTATTTATCTTTGCTAGTTTCTGTTGTCAACCAACCAAGATAGGTTTAATCTGACTGAACATTTGAATGACCCTTTGATGACAGTTAATCTCCTGTCTGTGACTTCCTCACTACAGCGCCCAGTGTGCAATGAGGTGAATCCACGCTCCAATGCATGGATCTAGAGCACACAGAATATCTACATTTGGCTCCTATGCTTCCTCTCAGAAGGAGTATCAGGAAGGTCCCTCTGCTGGGTGCCATGCACTCTCAAGCTCAAACAGTCTAGTCACTCTGCCAGTGGACACCAGGCACACAAAGGTAATTTCAATGTGAAATCCCTCAAGTGCTTGAGAAACGGGAATCACATCACATTCTCTTCAACCCCTGTTGAGCAGTCTGACAATAAAATTATTGAACTATGTTATTTCTTTTTTTGACTATCCTTCTGGCCCCAAGACTGTAGCATTTTAGTACAGCTTCCAAATCTCCTAGTGTCCATATTGCAACCTACTCTGTAGCCTCCTGCTTTGAACACTGCAATGGGAAGTGAGACCAAGGAGAACTAACTGATGTCTTCTGCTTTGTGAGTACTCTAAGAGACTGCCTTTTTTGCAATAAAGGATCACTTTCTCAGGCTTGATTTTGAATGAGCTTGCCATGCTGTAGATTGGAGTCCATGGTGCAACTTTTGCCCACCCTGTGTAGATCATAGCCAAGAGCTTGGTCTCCATCAAACACTTTTCAGGGTTTTTTCCCCAGGTCATCTAAAATCTCAGACAAGCTTGATTGGGAATGCTTCCTAGCCTGTGCTAGGAAGCTAGATGTGTATGGAAATAATTCTTTATCTACCAAAGAAATTTAAAACTGAACCTTAATGGAAATTTATTGGCCATGAACACCTATGGTCACTGTCAGGACTCTGTGGGCCCTACTAGGCTTTAGTGGCCCTGGCCAGCCTCCCTGGGACTCTCCTCACCCTGTCCATGGCCCAGAACTGCATTTCAGCCACGTATAGGAAGGTAGTGGCAGTCTACCATGCTAAGATTTATGAGGCAATTCCCAATTATCATATTTCCATTCACTTATTCTGCAACCTATAATTCTTTGGCAAAACCGTTTATCTCCGCAACTAGAAGTTGTAACTCACCTTCTCCCTCCCAGTAGCCTCCACTTCTAAATGCAAAAGGGACTATGAAGCAAAGACTCCAGGTGCTGTAAGTACCATGAACAAAAAATGAAACTGATAGCACTTTGAGAGAGCACCAGCTCAGAACTAGAGTTTTTGCTGAGAAGCACACATATTGGCTATTTTGCCTATGGTGTTAGGGACAGCAATTTCTCACAGGAGGACAGGGCAGAAAGCTGTGGATAGTATTGTCCTCATATTAAATCATCAGAACTCATTAGTCTGGTCCACATTATTTGCCATTCTCACATAGTTTGTAGATGCAATGTGAGGTGTTTCATGTCGTTCAGCTGAGGAAGAAGCTGAGCTTTAAAATTCAGATGCAGATTTGAGTTTCCAGCATGATTAAAAAACATTGTGAAGCAGTTTCCATTTTGGGCCACATACTTACCTTTAGTTTAAATCCACAGAATTTTTTAAACGATTTTGTCAATTTCAGTGTTTTTTGAAACTGTCCATTGCTGCTTAAAGATGTTTCCTCTAGTATATGCTACATATATAACTTATGCTAAAGGAAGTAAATTTTACAGATTCAGTACATTAATATAGTAATATGGCCCATACGGTTCAAATTCTCTTGGAATAAATTAGGAGTCATTACACTTGATGTTATTCTAAGTGGATTTTTATGAATGATTGCTTTATTCTCTGTAGTGTGTCATATGTCTTCAGTACAATTCTTTTCTTGACATATGTGCAAAGTGCATTTGTTCAAACAAACCAGGTTTGCTGCAAATTTTGCTTTAATTTTGCAAATGCAATGTTCTTAAATTCTGTGATAAAGTTGCACTTATATGTGCAACATAAACAATTATCTACGTACAGTGAGATATATTTTCAATATGTTTTTTAATGTTGTTAGAATTATTCTGCTAATTTCCCATACACCAAGCTGATCTGCATATTTAATTAGCCCTAATGTGTTAACCAGAAGCACAAGAAACAAGTTTATGAAGGCGAGATTGTTCTGCAAGATTTAACTCCTTTCTCCTATCAGTCACAGTAAGAAGTAGGAGTATTGCATAATAATGCCAATTTTCTCTTCTCATATGATTAAAATTTCACAGACAAATGAAAGTAATCTTGCCTGTAGTGGAAAAATAATCCATCAGAGTCTATCAAACACAAAAATGTATGCCTAGTTGTCAAATCTTTGAACTCAGATATTTAGATACAAGAGAGTGTCAATCGAGAGACAAGGACAGGAATTAGAAAAGGAGGAAACAGGTTCATTTCAGTATTTTACTTCCAGAAGTGAGCAGAAAAGTCACCTTCCATATCCCATGTGATACCTAAAAAACTAATTTGTAGTGTATATTGTTGTTCTCTAAAATACTAAGAAACCCTGGAATTAATAATTTAGGGATAAATTTTATCAACCCATTTGAAAACCAAGCTTCCTTTTATGAGCTTAAAAAACCACAAATAAGGATCCTAGCTTTATAAAACATTTTGAGATTTATTTCCCATTAGAGTTACGCTGTCTTATGTACTTCTGTGGCTCTGTTACCACACAATCACACTAGAATAGCAACCTGGTTATGCCACAGAACATGATACAGCTGCTGCATCCACATTTAGTATAATGTAGCACAAAATAGATGGCAGAAAAATTCCAGCCATCTTTCCTGTAGGCTATGACAATGTTTTTGCAGCAAGGTCTGCACATTCACACAAAATCACTACAAAGCCAAATGAAACACACAACAGCAACCATGGATATGTACAGGGCAGTGCCCTCACTAATGGGTAGTTTAAGTCAAAGAATTCTGCTCCAATGGGCCTGACAGGTAACTTCTATCTCATGGCTGAATATCTACATGTATCTCTATGTAGTGAAGATACAGGACAAGTTTGGACTCAAACAGCCTCAAGCCTGTGCATGAAATGTGGTGTACCTGTGGCCACATATAATTCAGTTTTCATTATACTGACTCTTAAGAATCCTGAGAGAGGAGATATTATTGTTATGTAGGGTAAGTGGCCAACAGTTTTTCTTATCCAAAGAGTGTTTTGGTGTTTCAGAAATATTCCTTCAACACTGTGGAAAATATCTTAAAGCTTTTAAACAGAAACCAGAGACTGAAACATTCTCACCTGTGTTCTTCTGGTAATTGGCATTGAGTAAATCCACCAGAGATATGAAGGAAGTAGGCGAAATCTTTGTTTTCTCAGCTATATTATTCCCATTTCCATCTCAGTCTCACGTATGACCATGTGTAAAACCCTTACTTTTCAGTCTTGTTTTTAAATTCTGGGGGGACTTACATTTTGACCAGAAATCATATCCATTTTTCACACTGATACTTATATTCTCAAGGGACATACTTAGTTTCAGCTAGTCAACATTTTCTGATTATGGGGATTTAACTGTGAATTTCAAGGCAGTTCTGCTTACTGTATCAGTTTAACAGAATAACCACTAGGCAGGTCAGCTCTCTTGTAATCATGGGTCAGAAGACTTTTAATGCAAGATTTCTGTCCTGGACACTGCTGCTAACTTACCATCCTAATTAATTTTCTTTAGTTTAGCATTATGTGCTTTTGTGTGCCCAGGCATTGATTTTCCCTAGCAGTTAACTTCTGGAAGGCAGGTAGCATGGCTGTGTGTAAGGGACAGCAGTGTGGGACACACACTTTAAAGTCTTCTCCTACCAGGTGCACTGAATTTCCTCTGAAAGTTGGTGGCACCTGCTGAATCTCAGTGATGCACAGAAGTTGCTTCTGTTTGATTACATTGACACTGTGATAGCACTTCTCTTCGGGGTAGTAGGTTGAGTCATTCATATCACATAGACTGCATCAAAAAGCATCAAAAGACAACAGTGCTGTCAACAGCTTTCTGTTGGTCTCCTGCTCAGCTGTGCTCAAAGCAGTAGCCAGAACTGTTTCTGTATTGCACTACACTTACTGTAATTTGGCAATAAAATGAAGTCTATTATTATGTTCACATCCAGCCTAAGCTGTAAATGACATTGCAAAGCAATGAGGAACCAGGTCTTCATTGAGAGAATTAAAAGCTTCAGAACTTATTATGCAGGTAATAAGTATAACACAGGTCAGAAAATTTTCCAGTGTTTTCTTTCTCTAAAAAAAAACATTAACCTGTCCTTGGAGAGCACATATTCATAATATTGTGCTCTGTGTTTCTTTCTAGACATCTCCTTCATCAGCTACACTTTTCACAGGACAGACTTTGGGCCAAATTCTATTCTAGCTTATTGGCAAAACTGACATATAACTCTATAGAGTTATAGAATGCACAGGAACTCTGCACATATCCTCATGGACAGTGAAATCTCACACTTCAGGTCAATCAAGCCTTCTGTTATTCTCCCCAGTTGTGTTTCTTAAATTGTGTTTTGTATAATTATTCTCATATGTGTTCTCATCATTACCTGCCTTGTTCTGCCTGGTGGGAAAAGGCATCTTGCAGATGTTCATTGTGGCTCCCTATGGAGCTGAAAAGAACAATGATCTACTTGCCATCCAGATTTTTTTATAACTTCGTAACTAACTTCTTGAAATTAAGTAATTAAACACAGCAACATCAGTGCCTTTATGAGAACATATTTGCATGTGTTCTTCCTGAAATGACCTGTGATTGTCATGGCCTCCCTACTGAGTCACTCACTCAAAGGCACTCAATGGCTCAACTGTAAATATTGCTATGAACATATTTAACATATTTCAATCATTTGAAAGCTTTTAACTTTACTAAACTGTATTTAAACTTTGTAGGAAAACAGTAATCCTTGAAAGCATGAAATAAAAAATCATTCTTCTAGTTCCTCCATCCTTTCTGCACCTGTTTATCTTGTAACAGGTGAATGAGTCTAGTAATTTCATTCAATTCTCTAAAACAGTATTACCAGAGAAAGCTGGTGGAGTGATTGGTGGACTGAGATGCTGAGTTTAAAGCCAAGACAAAAATTTTCAGAAGAAAGCAGCAGGCAGCTGAGGAGAGCAACTCCAAGCACATAAGTTAAACTGTGGTTATAATCTCTCTTTCACTGGTGACTTTAAAGGGAGCGCCTAAGCTAGTTGCTTAAAACAAGTCCATTCATCTCAACATACCTTTGAGATTTTAACTGTATGATATCTCAAGACTCTGGTGTCATTTTTGCCAGTGCACTTGGTTCTTGGGTCTGAAAACAGGTACTCCATGTTTCCTCCAGTTCCTGACTCCAAACTTTCCCCTTCAATTTACCACTGCATATCCATGGAAGTGTTAGAAACTCCACTCCAGAAAACAGGTGAAAGGAAGAAATTAATTTTTTGCACCTTCATCATAATCATAGAAACACAGAATGGTTTGGGTTGGAAGGGACCTTAAAGATCATTCAGTCCAACCCCCCTGCCATGGGCAGACACCTCCTACCAGACCAGGTTCCCCAAAGCCCTGTCCAACCTGGCCTTGAACACTTGCAGGGAGGGGGCATCCACAACTTCCCTGGGCAACCTGTGCCAGTGTCTCATCACCCTCACAGGAAAGAATTTCTTCCCAATTTTTAGTCCAAATCTACCCTCTTTCACTCACCCATTTGGGGTTTTAATTCATTCTTTCTTTTCATACTAGCTTTTTTGCATGTTTAGAAAACTTCTGTCTAAAAGTCAATGTATGTCTCTGAATGAGGATGTACACACATGGAAAGTCCAGAAGAAACAACATCTTTACAAGCAAGAATCGCATCTGTGTTGTTCTATAATGGATTTCAAACCCGTGTCTCCTGATACAAGTCAGTCTGGTGCAGACTGGATTTGTTTTACTTCTTGACTTACTGTCCTGTGTTTAGCATGCAAGCCCTTGGGGATAGGAATCAGTCTTCATCTTACAGTTGTACAATTTGCAGTTTAACAAGGCCATAGGCTATATGCTGCTCAGACAGTCCCTGCAGCCTGGAATCCTAAGTTATTTAATCTCCTTGGTTCTTCTCTGGTGCCATTCTCCTGCAGATTGGAGTGGGAATTTATGTCAAAGTCTATGTGTCTTTTTGGTTGCACATCTCAAAAATAACTTGACAAAATACTTTTTACTATAGGTAATGTATTGCCACAGTAAGGATTTCAAAGTCATTTAAAATTTGAATTGAAATGCAGTCATAATTCCAGAAATTATTGTTTTCTATTACTCACATTATGATATTGCACAAATTATGCTACATGCTATGTAGGCAAATACACATAAGGACATAGCCATTGCTTGGGAGATATTACAATCTATAAAAATCAAGATGGCCAGAGGAATAAGAGCAGAAAAAGGGAGCGAAATAATAGATATATCCTGCAAGAAGATGGTCTAATAATACTAGACTTATTTTAAAACCATTTTATTTTAAAACCATTTTATTTTAAAACCATTTTGTATCAGATCTTAAAGCTACACCCAGGATAAGAGAAGCTGCAGGTTAGATTCACTTTTCACTACAGTGAATAGCAAAATTCTCATTCATTTTAGGGCTCCATTATGTCATTAGGGCAAGGGTTAATTAATGGATGAACCTTTTTTCTTTGTTTTTCCTTTTTTTTCCCCAGAACAGTAGGAAAGTCTGTGGCAGTCCAATCTTCCTCACCATGCTTGAAAGCTTTGAAAGGATGTTAAAAATCAAGTGGATACTTAGATACAGTCACCCATGTATGGGGTTTTATTTTAGTAAATGTAAAATCTGTCTTAGGTTTGAGTATTTGTGATTTAAAATTAAGAAACTCAATGACTAATTCCTGAAAATGAACATTCTTTTCTCAAGTATGATTAGACTTTTAAGATTTTTTCTTTTCTTAAGACACCAAAGGTGCTGAGAAGACATCATGAATTAAAGGAATTAGACTCCAAAGCTACCAAACTTTGCATGACTTAACTTACATCCCTTCCTTTTTCATGGGCACACCAAAATTCAGAGTAATCTCTGAAACCATTGCTTTTCTACTGTTCTTTAAAGTACTGAAAGCACTAGTCAGCCAGAAAGCTATCCAACAGACCCACCACAAGAGATGAAGGAGACCTTAAATGGGAATAAACATCATCAACCCCATCTAGCTACTCCTGCTTCCCAGGAAGAAAGGTGGGAAGGTCTTTGGTGTGAATTATCAAGACATAACAAGGAGATAGTGCTATTGAGGGATGCACCTTAAAAGACATGCCATTCTCACAAATCTCCCACCCTCATATTGCTCTGTCTGAGCTCCTTCACTTTTCTCTGAACTATTTTGGAGTTTTTCCTTTTGCTTCAAAAGAAGGCTGGACATTTAAGAGAGTTTATCTGTCTTCACTTGTTTTAAAGAGTGCTCCCTACCATTTACCATAACTAAGCTTAACTCTTGTATCCCCAAAGCAACCTTCCATTGCCATCTATCTCCCCTTAAATGTTCTATTTAAAAACATGGTTATTTCATCAACCTCCCACCTTATCTCAGCAGTAAATTATCATATTCTCCCTGAATTTGCACATTCTGCAGCTCCGGATTAAAAATTGTGCTGTTTGCCACAGGGAAGATGTGGTTAAAACAACATATTCCTTCCTGCATGTCAGTCCAAGTTCTGGTTAGGCTCTGCAGGGAGTGCAAGGGAAGGGAAAGGTTTACTGTTCTTTGACTAATGTGTATTACAAAGTATAACATTTCCTGTGCTATTTATTTCTGCAAAAGATCTCAGACTTTTCAAGGTGGGCTCAGAAACGCTGTTAATGAACTTTGATGACAGTGTAATTCATGGACTTAGTTTCTGTATGACCAAAGGATCTAGAAAGGTTGGAGTAATGTTTTGAATTCCAATGTCAATTGTAATTTATCTTATTTGAAATAGGAAAGCCTCCTCGCTGGGTGATCTGAAGAAAATTCTTCACTGGAAATCAGACATGATAATAAATCACTTCTTGGTTTTCTTACATGAATAATTTTTGTGTTGATATGCAAAGCCTGCCAGCTAATTTGAAGCTGAGACCAGAAATACACAAATAATCAATGTTTCTCATTCCCAGATTTGCTTTTCAGAGAAGCAAAAGCACTGTGTAAGAAATCAAATAGTATACTGAACAGTGAAGGAACATATATGACATGTTATGCTTAACAATAATAATATTACTGCAACACAAGAAGCAGCCTAGCAAATAATGTAATAGAGGCAATGTCATGAGCTTCAGTCCCTCCCTCTAAATTTATATGTGTCTTAAGGGAAAAAGGAATCATAGCATTTCTCACCTCTACACTGGAAATGAGGTAACTGGAGAATAGACAAGGTTGTGTCACTTTAAGCATTGAGTTATAGAAGAGATAAAATTAACATTTTTTTAGTGGGCAGGAAATTTTTCAGTCTGATCTGTTCCCTGGTCATTCCCATTGCACAGCACTCAACACAAGATCAAGAGTGGAAAAGGGCCACAAATAAGCAGCTGGCGTGAGAGCAGTGGAGGACTGCTTCTGATGGCTGCTCTGGCTGATGTCAGCTGAAAACATACATCAAACTGCGTCTGAACTGTTGCCTGCTCTCACTTTGGACAAGCTGTGAGAAAGACTATGACCTTTAGTTGTAAACACAAAAATCTGCCAAGTGATTTTTGCTCCTGGAATATCACAGTGTATGGACCAGAGTCAGGTGGCCTATTCTACCTAAAGCTTTTCTCCAGATGTTTCCTATCAGTTGCCTTGATTTTGCCTGTCTCAGCACCTTGCTTAGCCCTTCTGAAGACCTAAAGTATCAAAGGTATTATGTTCCTTTTTCTGACAGGTTCAGAAATACCGATGAAATAAGTATTGCCTGGGTATGTCTGTATTTTCACTGTCAGCCCCACAGTCCATTAAGTTTTCTATAGTTTCAGATATTCTTTTTCAATGCTTGCAGAGAGAAAGCTGGTTTTTCAGGTAGGCAAGTGCAGTTTCATGTATAAAATTAAGACTTCTTAACACTATTTAATATCCAGCAGACAATCAGGATGCAACATAAAGGATGGTGGTGGTATGTTGAATGGCTTAGTGTTCCAGTTTCTCTGTTTTGTATGATGTGGAGCCTTTTCAGAATATATTTCTTTATGCTTTAAGCATAAAGTTCAAGAGGATGGCATACAATTTATCAACTATGTACATGAGGAAATAGCCATTTCTGGCTTTGTTTTGTGGTGGTTGTTTTTTTTTTCTTTTACCACTGAACACTGAAGAGTTTAAATATACCCTGAGTCTGAAGGGTGTTTGGCCAAAATACCACTAATAATATGGGAAAAAGAAAGTTCTCCTTATCTTTTTGAATCATGAGAAACCCAGGATTAGATTCAGTCATTCCTCATTCCCAGTGCTGCTGATTTCAGCTCACTATTAAAAAAAATGTGCATCTTGCTACTACTGAGCACTCTAATTTTGTTCATACAAATCTGAGCTCAGTTCATTAAATAATTTTATCTAAGATATTTCCTTACACATGTGTACAAGCCTGTTAATTTTGATAATAAAACTAATTATGACTAATAATTTTGCATACCCAAAGAGTTATAATAGGAAGGTATATAGCCTTGTAGTCCAAACATTAGTGCTTCATCTAGGTAATCTTGGTTCTAATTTAGATTACATAATAATTTTATTATTAATGCTTTAGCAAATCCTCTACTTTTGTTGGTTCAAAGTCATCCTAGCTGAGTTACTTAGACACTAAAGTAAGATGTTACAAAAATTTGCATCTGGCCCATGCTGACCAAGGAGAGAGGCTAGGATGCAAAGTACAGAATTACAAAGGTAAATATTTATTCATGCACTTGAGGTGTCCCTGCCAAAGTTAGACACCCCAAAATGTGGTTTTACACAGCATTCTTATACCCCTCAAACATTCTGGTACAAACCAATTTGACAAATCACTAACCTCCACATTAACTATACTTCTCCAACATTCTCGCTGCTCAGACATTCCTGGAGTCAGTCTTGCTATAATTACATACCTGTGATGCCAGCCAATGCTGGGAGGGTTTCAAAGACATGTTAGAGGGCCTAGGATGATGGTGTTATCTTGGTTATCTATGGGCATCCTTTATCTTTCATGGACGGATCTAAACTTCCAAGAAACAAAGTCTTTATTTCCAGGGCCAGGTTATCCTTTAGTTTGTTTCATTTGTGCATAGACAATATCAGAGTGTCCGGTAAAATTACACTACCTCAATATATTATAGTCTATAATGTGCATTATTATATATTGACAAAGTTAATGCTGTTTCATACTATGAAGACTGATTGATATAATAAGGACTTTTCATAACAAAGCCCTGCATACCTTGCACAGTCGATGGAGGGAGGCAGGCTCTTCCAAAAGATGCTCACATCTCAGATTTTCTGAAGTGGCCTGTGAAAGTGCCATTTCCTTTCTGCTGACAGCAGAAGATGAGAGTGAGTGTATGCCTAATGACAGTATCTTCAAATTAACTGGATATCCTTGAATACATTTCTGTTGCAGAATACCTCAACTGGTTGTTAATGAGATAATGGACTGTAGAAGTGGCTTTGCACGAGCAGCTGTGGGGATACTGTTGTGAACCTCAGCCCTGTGAAGTCCTGCTCCATCCTCCTTTGTGTGTTCTAGGAATTGCTGTGTGCCATGTTCTATACATAAAATATGGGTATCTTCTTCCATACACATTTATATCCCCACACATTTTTTCCCTCAAGAATAATAAAGCGTGACCAGGAATACTTTTTATAATCTAATAAATTGTAAATCTTACTCTTTGCTCATATTCATCACTATTATATTCCAGTAGTACAGATTGCTATGGAATTATATTCATGAAAATCAGATGAGAATAAATCAGACAGTGAGATTCATCTTACATAATATTAAACACAGTGTAAACAGAAGTATTCATATAAATTAATAATATTGATCTACTTTCTCTAATCCAAGGGAAACGAAAATAAGCATGTCTATGCTGAGTCATGTGAAATGGTTTAGATGGCTTCTTTTGCACTAGCTGTATTCTGCTCAGAAAGTTCACCTTCTCCAGTGAACTGAGTGACTAGTTCAGATGTAGACATTTCCAGTATAGATGTTTACATGCCTTCCAAAATGCAGTGAAATGCTGAGATTGTTGTTTCTTTCTTACTCAGCTTTTGACAGCTCAACTCTAATGCACATAGTCCACATTATATTCCGTACTCCATACAGTGTGCTTGTCAGGTCTAATTTAACAACCTCATATCTCTGCCCTTACTTAACACGGTCTGCCTGCTGGTAGGAAAAGGTGATTGTGTCTTTTCTGCATGATTTATCTTATGAGATTCTCTCTCACTACAATTCAAAGAGCAGTTATGTTTGAAATCTGAGCTTTTTAGGGCATTTCTACCTCCAAAATCATTACCTAAGTATTTTTGAAACAAGTAAGACTTCACTGTGTCTCACCTGCTATTTAGCTTTTGGCACTTTCTCATGCCTGATGCTTCAAAAGAAGTTAGGAAAGTCCTGTAATATAAACATCTGGGTAATGTAGCAGTTGATGAACACTTTCCTACCTGAACTACACAAACAAACAGCTTGTGATTCAAAGCTGAGACTGATCAGTCTTCAGAACTTGATTCTGGATCCATCTATGTTGTGCATCATGCTGGACTAGCTGGAATACTTACACAGTATTATTGCACAGTGCTTGACAGAGACATCCAGTTGGACCCTGCAAACAGGACAGCATCAATTCATCACAGCACATAAGTTAATTACCCTCGTCTGTTGGCAATGCTAATTAACAGGAGCACAGAGACACACTTACTTGGTTATTTCTCTTCTGTTTCTAGAACTAGTTTGCCTGGCATAGCTCATAAATTTATACACCTTTATCCTTTGCCTAAAGGAGACATGCTCTGAAGTGTCCTGGCTCATAATGAGTGTCATTTCCTGGGAAGCCTCTTTAATTTCAGTGTGTTATAAATTCATTAAAACTCTCCAAACGTAGCTGTGCTTGCTTATAATGAAAAAAACCACATATTGGTCTAGATGTTACCTAAAAACCTATTGGGCAGTGAAAAGAAGCTCCTTTTCCTTAGAGAATCTTGTCTAAGAACAGATGGCATCACACAAAAGTTAACCATTTTAGCCATAATCATTAGTGTAAGTAACAAAAGTAAATTAAAGTAACAAAGCCTTTATAACAAAACTTGACTCAATTTACAATTTTCTTTAACTAGACAGAAAACTAAATATGTTAGCAGTGTTGTAAGTTAGTTATTTTAATTATATCACTAAATATATAATATGTATGTAAGGACTACGATACTGTTGTGGAAGGAACTGTCTGATTATAATAGAGACAGGTTTTGTCTTAAGGGAGTCTGTACTCGAATAGACAAGAAAGATAAAAGAGAAACAGAGACTGAGGGTGAAATAACTCACCTAAGCTCATAAAACAGAACAAGGGCAGAGCTCTATTTTACTTCACTTCTCCCTCCAAATGTTTCCTGTCTTTGCTTACGTGTTTTTTGCAAGACACTAAATTCATTCATTGATTTTTAAACTCCATGTGAAATCTGGGCTCAAGAGCAGTGTGATAAACTCAGGGACTAAAATCTCCTCAACAGCTGCAGGAAGAAGTAAATTCAAATTCACTTGTCAAATGCAAGCCTGCTACTGGGCTCCCCGAGCTCTGAGGGGCTGTGTGTGGATCGTCTCCACATCACCCTGACTGCTGATTAAGCAAAACACGTGTTTGAGTCCATTGAGCCATTGACACCCATAGAAAGCTTGTCATGTGGAAAGCTGTGGAAAAGCAGGGACAGAGGAATAGAGCCAAAAATCAAATTTACTTCATATTTCAGCAGCAATTCAACTTTTTTCCAAAGCGTGGAAAGAGCGTACTGGCTTCTAAAATGGCTGGCCCAGTAAGTACGCTGGAAATGTTCCTGGACCTTCTTCACCTTGGCTCCAGCCAATCATGGCAGCAAGACTGAGCCCATTCTGTTTATAGTATTTTAGAAACAGGAAAAAGCACCAGATTCCCTGGTGGTCTAAGATTTATTCTCTTTGAGAGTGATTAGTTTAGTGAGAAATATTTGTTTATAAAGATGAAGATATGACTCATGGCAAGGAAAATCCTAAACATCTGACCTTGTCATATAATCTTTCCTATCTCTTAGTTTCATACATCTAAAGACCAAGGGGGATTATTAAAGTAGGTGCAACAGGGCAACTAGTGTCACAGTTACAGAATTAAATACAAAAAAAGTGCTTTTAAAATATGAGAATAATCCTCAACTGCTAAAATGCCCTAATTATGCAATGGATTAAGTGTTGTCACTTTGGGAAGAGACTGTTTTGCTGCCTGAACTGTGCCTGTCACATGCCATCAAGTACCATCTACTTACCTCCATACAGAGGTCTGTCACATAGTCTCAGATCACTATCCTGTGTCCCTCAGGAGAAAGCAAGAGAAATTCCAGTGCCACCAATGCTCACAGCCCAAAATAGCTTTGAGGAGAGTTATTCAAGTCATTCTAACAGGTAAACACTTTTGCATGATCTGGAATGAACATAGTCCCTTCTTCTGTTCTTGCATTCCTAAAAAAAACAGAGAGGGAAAGGGAGGAAATTTTTCCAGGTGCCAGATTATGTCCTGCCTATTCATATAAGCAAGGCACAGCTATGAAAGGTGTCCCTTGCATTTTCTGAGGGAAGAAATCCATTCTAGTTATGGTCCTTCACTTGGCTGTGTCAAAGTCCTGATGCTTTAGAAGGCTGGGGAGGTAAGATGAAAAGGGAAAACAGAGGAAAAAGAATATCTGGACACTCATGCTTTGCTGCTTGTTAAATATAAATTGATCTGCCTTGGGACGGATGGTGAAAGAGTCTGGAGTGTAAGTTATTTTCTCTTCGCTCCTTCCACTTTCAGGTAATGACGTGGGATGGAATAGAAAAATTCAATTTGTAAACGATTTGCTCCAAGACTGGTGCTATAGGCAGGGCTTTGGATTCTTCGAGAACAGCTGGTTTTATAAGGCACCAGTCTGGACAGTGATGGATGGGAAAGGTTTATCTCGCAGGGGAAAAAGGATGCTGGGACAGGAATTAGCAGGGCTCATTTGGAGGGCTTTAAACTAGAATTGAAGGGGGATGGGGTTGTAGCCGGGCTTGCA
>NW_010172586.1:0-8678 GCF_000695765.1 Mesitornis unicolor
TATAAGGCAAGGAACGCTCACTGCTGCTTGTGGTTTTGTTCAATTCTAACATTTTAGTATTGAACCTAGACACAAACCATTCAACCCGTAAGGGTGACAAATTATTTATTTTGCTTCATAAATGAATTAACATAGATTGTACAAAGATATTTCTGCAATATCAATCATGAAACACGGTCCTAATACAAAAGAAAAACTACTCACATAGTCCAGCCTTTAAGACGACGCGTCAAATCCATATATTTGACTGTGCTGCGTAAAACCACAGCTCTCATGAGGTACCTCTTCTCAAAATAGGAAGAGATTCAAGGAAACCCAATGCACATTCAAACACTACTTTAAAAATAGTTGTGGTTTTGGCAAAAACACTGACAAATTGCTTTTGTTACTTCTCCCACTACCCCATTAACTCAGTCAAGAGAGAGCTGTGCTGAGAACGAGCAAAAGGTCCTTGTTTCAAACCTTCTTGTAATCCACTTGCATGAGGACTGAAAATAGCATATTTATTATGGTAATCAATCACAAAATGGAGTTTTCTTTCATAAGTAACTGATTTAATTCATATGACTGTTTTCTTTTTAAAAAAAATCATAATTGACAAAAATACCAGAACTGAAATTACAAGGACACAGAATAGAAGACAGGTGTTGGAAATTTCAGTCGCTTCTCGTGTTTAGATGATGTCCCACACACCGTATGGCACCGTGTGTGGAGGCTGGGACACGCCGCCCTCCGCTGTCCCAGCAGCTCCCTGGGAGCAGACGCCCAGGGGACCGATGGGGCAGCAGAAACTCCAGCGTTTCAGAGAACAAGAACTGATTTTTCTTAACTTCATAGATTTGAGATGACTCTGCAGCTCCCAAACTTTATTTGAAGACCAGTTACATGTATCCACACACTTTGGAAATAATCCTCCTTTCCTCTCTCCTGACATCTTTGCATTGTTTTCAGAAAAAAAACCCCACAACAAACCTCTCTGTACAATTGTTTGACTAATATTAACTTAACATTAACTAGGTCTTCTGACTGCTTACATTAATAAGCAAAACCCAGCTTTTAACAGTTGGAAGAGCTGAGCTAAACCGATACTGATAGGACATAGAAAGACTGAAAACATTTAACTTTTTTCCTTTCAATTTAGGTCTGAACACTTAAGGAGGAATATGCTATGAAAAATTCTAGATAAAATTAGAATCACGTGAAAAGGAAGTTTATATAAGGAAAGTGCAAGGATGAACCTACCTAAAAATAACATCACAGCAATTTAAAAAAAAAAAGTATCAGAACACGTGGAATCAAACAAAAATGTAACAATTTTTCTGTCTCATCTCCAGTCAAGAGCATCTCTCTGCTTAAAACAGAAGCACTTTTTAAAGAAAGTGCGGAAACACAAAGAACAGAGGTTTTAAAAATGAGAATGCCAGATGCTGAACATAACACTCTGCTAAATTGTTTTCCTGGATACTGCTGGAAATCACTGATTGAAGAACCTTACTCCAGCAATCTTGTTTCAGGAAGCTACCGGTTTTGTTCCAGTGCATTACTGATTTTCTGAGGTGTTATTAATAATTAAACTTTTCTTTTAAAATTATTCATTAATATTAACTTTGTCTGAAATCTTCCTGGAAGCTAATACTTTTAAAGGAAATAAACCAGTAAAAATACACTGACCACAACAGTTAAATAAAACAAAGCATTTAATTTGAGAACGGAAGTTACTTCTTGTAAATTCACTTTCCACAATTCATACTTGGTAACACAGTAATAATGCTGTGTGAAAGATGTTTTCGGCCTTCATTTTTTACACCTATGAGAAACTGAAAAGCAATGGCAATTTACCAGCCCGATCTCCTACTTTGCTTTTGACTTCTCTAAAATAACAGAAGGTAAAGTAAGATAAGAAAGTAAAGTAATGTAGGTGAAAGCATCATAAATAAGCCTCAGAAGCCAGTAGGCCAGCACAGTCTGTTTGACACCACTTGCATGTGATAAGTGAGGCATAACCATTAGCACTGAGTTGGATCCAAACGAGTTGTGTTACAGGAAAAGCCGCTCCTCAAGCTCCCGGAGCTACCGAATTCCGGGTTACTGCATTCTTACTTCTTAAATCTTTTTTTCCTACTTGCTAATGCAGCACAGCTCCACACTGTGGACCGAATGCATCATCCTGGCTACATGCACACAGACTCAGGTGACCATGCTGGGCCACCTCCACATCTTATGCAACATTTGGGGAGAGTTAACACAAAAGAAAGATTTACATCATCTAGAGTCCCATTGGTCCAATTCTGCCTAAAAGAAATCCTGAAGAGGAAGGAAGCCTGAAAAACCCACCTCTTCTGCACACTTAGGCATCTACCCACATTACTCTTGCAGCACTTGGCTGCACATGTCCCTGTGGTTGGAGTATTTGCCCAAAACATGACAGATAACACTCATTTCCCCTTTCAGCTTGAGATAATACAAAAGCACATCTCTTTTTCCCGAGAGCTTTCTAAGCACCTGGAAGTATGTGAAGTTGGGCCAGGGATACTTCTTATCTCCCCTTGTTACCCACAGTGTAGAAAAATCCCCAAGGTTCCCAGGGATGGAGTGAGAAGGGAAGAGGGAGAATAAAGAAGAGGGACTGCCCCTAGGAGAGAATGCTGGTCCCCGCACCAGCATCTATTTATTGTAATTTTGTGTTTGAAACCACCAGATACCAGACATATGAAGTATTCCCATACAGTCTGCCTTACCAGGATGCCCCTCTCTTCCACTCCACTGCACATGAACTATAAAATCCCATCTTCTACAATCATTCAGGCACTGCCTCATCTCCTCCCCCGGAGCGAACAAAGCTCTGCAAGACATCCCGGGGGTCCACTGCTACCCAGACCCACTGAGCACCACACGCAAGGGCTTCTGCAGCGTTTCGATTTAGTGGGAGGACTGGATCCTGAGCCTCTACCTGGAGAAGTCACATTACCTACAGGTTCTATCTGTTCCATTAGAAGAACCAATAAAGTCAATGTTATTCCTAGGTCTTGTTTGGATTAATTTATTAAATTCTGTATCAAATACTTCCGATGTGTTTATTTTACTTTCCTCTTGAAACACTGTATACAAAGTAATGAAAAAACTGCGTACAACGCGTACTGAAGAGAACTGGGCTCTCCTGTAACATCACAGCTCAGAAATCCTGATCTGCAAAACCCACTCTCTACAAACTACAAGCAGAAGATGACTGTGCTGCAATATGCACAGCAATTAATTGTTTAAAACGGATCAAGTCTCACAGCCACTTTCCTTAAAAATGTTTTTTTTACCCTCAGAAAAAAGAAAAAAACAAAAATGAGCTTGTTATTTAGGTGTAACTATACCCTGACTCTACAAGTATTCCTCCCACCCCCCATCTCACTTCTTAAGGAGAAGAAAAAAATGCTATGAAAGATGACAGAATCCAGCAAATAAGCACTGTCAGATGAGTCCAACAGGCTTTCTCATTTGCATTTTGCCTGTAACAGAGTCACTGCACGCTCTCACGTAACACACGCCACTAACTGCTTTCCCCTCCCTCCAAAAACCTTCTTTCCAAATGCAGAAACTCAAAGCATAAGCAGTAGCTTTAAGAAGTTACTGATAAAATCATGGGGCCTGTCTGACTGGCAGGTCATGGCAATTCCCTCCTCCATTCAAGCTGAGGCGCAGCAGCTGCTGTCCTTTCTCAATCTGTGTAATTTTTGTTTTCTGAAATGTCCATTATGTTCATTAATGTTTTCTAAGCTTCTTCTAAAAGTAGCTTGTCAACATCATTTTCACGTTAGAGTGAACTACAGTACCAGGTCCATACAGCACAGCATACAGAATCCATTTAAGTCAGCTACAAAACTCCCAAACACTGTGGACTGGGGAAAATCTAACTGCTGCCTTTTGTTAATGTATAATACATTTACTGCACGTTTTGGATTCTGAAACACGCTGCAATACCACACAAAACTGTCACCTCAAGGATTCAACTGTATGGTCAACTCAGCCAACGCTGGCCCCAACTTCAACAGCTTTACTTGGGCTTAACGGCTGCCACCTGAGGCAAGAAAGACTAAAAACTGTCTCGTTAGTTTCAGTTGCAGCAGAAATTACTTCAGTTGCCCAAAAAATGATAATGAATATTTGTGTACCTACGTAGATGCTCTGTGTAACTTCAGGCAGACAATGTGAAAGCAATAATCTGCCTGCCAGCAGGGTAACGCAAAGCTTTCCTTTTCTCCATCTCTAGCCACCTGCAGGCGTCCACGCCTGCTTCTTCCAGACGTGGCAAACCGCAGCCACAGCGCTCAGCCCAGGCCTTGGCAAAGTTACAAGACTTGTTGCAACAACTGCTGAACTAAAGCATATCGTGCTCATCTGCAGCAAACGCACACCTTCACTCTGACAGGATCCCCGTCACAGGCACAAAAGAAAAGGGAGGCTGAGCAATAACTCAGAACTAGACTTGTAGACATACACAGAGGCCACTATTGCCTATCTGAGAGTCAGCTCCCAGAGGGAAATAATGATGCTTTGGAAGTCTAGGCCTGGCAATGGTTATTGAGATATTTTCTGAAGTTTTACCTGGGATACATTAGCAAAAGATATTTTTTTAAAATAACTGTTTCCAAAGTTCTCCACTTGGTATTAGCCATGTCCTTGATGATTAAAAATTAATACATTTCCTTTCTGTGCACACTGTGAGAGACACATTGTCTGAGGGCCTGCAATTTCTCATTTTAAATAGTTAGCTTTTGCTTTAACTTCTTGAATATACAGAGAAAAGCTACTTCTCATGTTTTTTTAAAGCCTTCCAGAGCATTTCTGGGGTGTCAGCATTCTCATTTGCCTCTAGAAGCTCTTTCTGATGAGCTCAGGACTTCAGCTTCAAATCAGGTTACATCAAAATGACATCAGCTGAATATTAATCAGGGTAGCACGCACGAACAGGTGTGACAAAACCATGCTGTGACTAAAATGCAAAATTCTAATTCATATCAAGTCCCAAAAAGAGTCTTCATTTAAGTCTATACATTAAAAAAGACACATAAAACCTATCAAACATACTGAAATGACAGAGTTGTTCACTAAAAAAGTTGTATGCTGCAGAATCATCCTCTTGAAAAATCAAATAGCAAAATGTAAACTACCAGGTTAGTGTAATTCAAATACAGAGCATTACATATTCAAATACAGAGCACTCTGGATGCTAATGGCAAGGCTGCGGTTACACGCTACTATTATACACTACATTACTGATAAATTCAACCTTTCTTGAGGCTACTCATTTCTTCAGCCCTGCTGGTTCAGCTGTGGCTGGAATAAAACACCCACGTGGTGCAGGGAAGGAAAGGAGGCGATGTGACAACCCCTACAAGAGGAACGAGAAACCACTGCCTGCGACGCTGCAGCAGAAGCACACCACCACTGACCTTTGCTTCTTATGCACCCCTCTTCCTCTCCAGGTATTCAGATAAAGAAACGAGCATCCACTAGTGACATGATAAACAAAACAGATCATACGGATACAAAGAGAAAGACTCGGACAATGCTGTCGCCCTCTGTGACTCCCAGACACAGATCTATAGGTAGCCCTACACTATCAGGCGAGTTAAATAAATTAAAATCTAAGGGTATATTTTGTCCATTAGAGCCCATAGGGAAGTTGGTATGTTTTGATTTTGATTTTCCATTTGATCAAGAAAATCTTCATTTAAACAGGTGGGTTTTAACCTTCTCTGAATTCATATTTCTTTTTAACTTTTTAGAAAGAAGCTCATTCTCACTGGCAGTGAATCTATAAAACAGTCTAAAATTTTTACCTATTTTAGCTATCTAAAAAGTAGCTCATATCAATACAGTTTTAAAGTAAAAATAAAGCTAAACATATTTTCACATTTTAATTATTCACATACAGATAACTATGTTCAAAAATTATTCTTTCACGTTACTAGATTATAATCTTTTAGTCTCTTACTATAATTTGTGGCAAGAAGGATATCAATATTGTACCAGAATGCTAACATTTTAAAGAAGATCAGTACAAATATCTTGAATGTGTTGTGTATCTGAGGGGGAATGGAAGTTTATCAAGGCACAATTTGCATTTAAAATTGACCTATTAAGCAGAGAAGGGGCAGTTGATAAGACAACATTAAGCTGGCTTTTGTGAACATTTCCTTCAAGTTTTTAGGATTAGCACACCCTGCCCTTCTTCAGCTGCTTTTTACTTATAGAGTATAACAGAAAATAGTTTCTCCATCATTGTTTTTCAGCTCTTTATGAAGTAATTATAAAACTAAATTAACTGAATATGCATAAATGAGTAAATATGCTCTTTGCCTGCAGAAGGGACTACTCCTCTCATAATTCAATTTAACACACACGCGCTAATTCCCGCAGCGTACCTAGGGATTTTCATGAGACATCTTTAAGATGTCTGAAACAACTTCGCATTGCTTAATATTATTTTTATTAAAATTAGATTTCTTCAAATTGAAATGGCGTGACATTGATTTGCAACAATTTCAAGTAGGTATATTTTAAAATAAAAAGATTCATTTAAATGAACAATCTTTTTTCCTTCTTATTTAAACTATCAAATGCTAACTACTCATTGAACATTACACATTTACCTACAGGATGAACCATGCAAATACCTAATAAACCACAGCAATACTGTTGGCAATATTCAGGCCTTTATATAATGTTTACAAGCATGGTTAATCTTCACAATAACCTTGTAATGTTGGTAGGGAGTAAAGTATTCATTATTCTTTAACTTCACATATGGGAAAACGGAAACAGAGAGATTAATTTGAAAACAAAAATGCAAGTGTAGGTCTCCCAAATGTAAAGTCAAGGCCTAAGCAAAAAAAGACTAATTTTAAAGGCACTAAAATCAATAAAAGCAGATGGGGCTCTGAGCTTGTGAAAACAAGTTTACTCCAAGAGTGTAACATTAGACACTTGACAGTCTGGGCAGACATTTTTATTATATCTTATTTTTAAAGTTTTGTGACATTATTTTCCATAATTAATGAAACGCATATCCAGTTCTATAGCAAGGTTAGCCAGGTCCTGTTACAGCTTCTAGTCCATGATCTTACTTACCTTTTTATAATAACTATTTTCAACTAAAAATAAATGTTAATTCTTCAGATATACAAGCACAGAGAGGCCTTTCTTTAATACTACAAAGAATGAAGAATCACACACTGCCACATTGCCACCTTTGTCAGAATTAGGGCAACCAAGCACCAGCCTGAGCTCACTTTGGCTTTGGTTTTAACATGCAGCAGGATAGAGGTGGCTCCAAACTTACACACAGAGGGCACCTTCCTGCAAGGATTTCTACTGAACAGAGGTAGAAAGACAACCATTGCCTCCTTTGGCTATTCTGATTATTCACCACACGAAAACTGACTGTATGTACTGTGACACATCAGTTCAAGGTAAATAACTTCCTAGCAGGACACTGTTGTTCTTAATTTGCCTTCACTTCCCTTGGGGGCATGGCATTTTTTTCAATATAACTCTCAACCAGTGAACAAACTTTCTCTCAGCTGATACCTTACACGTACATTTCGACATTTTGGAACCAAACCTGATATTGCTTTGGGTCAGCACCTTCACTGAGACTTTCACTTATTCCATTCCCTGCAAACAGAAAGTTCATGAAAAGAATTACAAAAGCAACACTTCTCCATGGGTGCTGACTGGGGAGCAGTGAAAAGAAATGTATTCCACCATGCAGCTGATGTGTGGGAGCACACGCAAAAGAAAAATACTCGCCCAGAGCTGGCCTAGGCTTTGTTCCTGGCCTGGAACCGATTCCTGCCAAGGATGCAAAATCCAAGGAGAAAAGACAGTGCAGTAGCAGAAAGGAGACACAAGGTGGTGGTCACTGAAGCACAGAGGAGAGGAAAGGGAGTGGAAAGCCCGACCGGATAGGGCCATGAAATGGGATGTTGGCTCCAACCACCGGGCAGGGGATGCTCTAATGGAAAGCATGCCCTCTGGATCTAAGCCAAACACTTAAAAGCATCGCCACAGCTGCCTGCATTGTGTTACTTTAGGTTTCAAAAGGAGAAGAAAAAAAAGTCCAGAAATACCCCTCTGGCTCAGCTCAAAAGCTCCTCTAGCTTCTCGGATTCTGCTTGGAAGCTCCTACAAACACACGAGACAGCTAATGGGACACACACACACAGATGTGTAGGAATGCTGCCCAGCGAGGATCCCTCTGGGAAAGGGCAGGTGGTGTACACCTGGAATTCCAAACACTAACCCCTAACTTACAACTTCAGAAAAATAATGTGGGTCAAAAGGCTTTATAAATAAAAGCAGAGAAACTCAAACCCCAACGCTTACCAGAAAACCTTTTACCAAGCAAAAAAGACTCCTAGAAACCATAAAACAGGCAAAGAAAAAAAATCCCATGCAGAATAGGAAGCAAAAAAAGTGAGAAATAAACCAATTTCATTAAGGGTTTGACTGAAGATGTTATTTGTGGCAAACATGTATCCTTCAAAAGAGGGAAACTCACCCCTAGCAAACCAAAAGCAGGAAGTATCAGTTGTGACAGGTGAAATGAAAGATGGAAATAAGGAGACAGCAGAAGAAATGTGAGCACCAAATAACAGAGCTATAACAGCAACACCAAGGCATTC
>NW_010172586.1:8709-50888 GCF_000695765.1 Mesitornis unicolor
TGAAATGCATCAGAGCAGGAAGCCACGAGTCTGCTGGGCTGCTGGAGAATCAACTGACAGCTAAGGTCAAAAATTTGCAGAGAAAACAAAATTACACCTTTAAATCAGGTCTTCTTCACAGAAGATGAACATATGTCTGTCGCTTTACTTTTCATCTATCTTAATACGATAACTGAGATGCCGAAAAGATTATGTTGGAATCAAGATGATAAAATTACAGGAGAAATAATAAGGGAAAAATATATACAAAATATCTTGAAAGTATGAAGGAATTGAGTATGAGGGACTCCAGCAGGTGATGGAAACAGGCATCTTACATGTACCAGCATATTAAAATGTAAACACCGTAACTATCTTAAAGATGCAAATAGAAATCCTAGAAATGACAGCTGAATCAGCTTCACTTCAATGTGAGGCACTTCGAATGCCTACCACAGACAATCCAGTCAGAAATAACATAGCAAAATTAATCTATAAATATATTTCAAACAAAAACCTAGAATGTTTCTTTTGGAATCTCTGTTTTACCCAGTGAAAAAGTATTTTTAAAAAAGCAAAGAAGATGTCATACACAAATGATACGGCACTATATAAATTAGCAGTGGGTCCAGGATCCTGGATATATATTTTATCTAATTCTGTTCTCTGAAACCACCACAATATAATTAATTCAGTAATAGACAACACAAATAAATAAAAGGCTTAGAAGGATTTTCATGTGAGAAAAAAAAAATTGTCTTCTATAACTGATTCAGATGAAGTGAATGAATAAATGCTACAGAAAAAACAAAGTCCTCTTAGTCCTTTTAAAAATTGAAGAGCAAAGAAATATTAGAAAATTGAAAGTAAACAGTTTTGACTGGGAATAAACAAATTTTGCTTCATAACGTTTAGAACTCACAGCCACAAGGTAGCACGGTGAAGATCTTGTATTCACATTCATTTAGGTAAGGACATCATTATGTAAAGACAAGACTCCTCCTACCCCTTTATTTCCCCTTTTCCCCTCCAAAAGACAGAAAATGTAATTTTTCTCAAGATTCAAGGTACCAAATCAATTACAGTCTCATAGCACGTTTTGATAAAGAAGGAAAGTTAACTACATTACCTTAATACGTAAAAATATTTTACCTAGCTCCTTGTCAGTAATAACCAGAGAGCAGATCAGGTCAAGAAGTAATGCAATTCTCCACATTGCTTAGTTGTGCATCAGCCTGGTTAGAATAATCTTACCATAAAACAATTCCTAATGTGAAAATTATAAAGACTTTTTTAAAAGATTTCTGAAGCTTGCCAGAGTTACAGAGTAAAGGAGCTGGGGGTACTGGGAAAGGTGAGAGGCTGGAGGGAACTGACCTTTACATGAAATCAAATAAATGGGTAAAACTCCTGCATCTGAGTAGAGAAGGGAGTCACTCAGGCTCCGTGCCCGTGTGTTATGCAGACACCCAGCCAGAAGACACCTCAAAGTGGAATGAATGCCTGCCTTTATAATTCCCTCATGTAGCTTAAGAATAGAATTGCCCCAATATTTAAAAAGGTAATTGTAAGTTAATACCATTGCATGTGTTTAAAATGTCAATTAAAAAGAAAATAAGGAAAAAGGCAAAACATGGAACGCACTGGTAACTGTTACAGGCTTATTCCATACACAGCCAAGACCTCTGCGATGTTCAATCTCACCTAACGTTACCATTTCAGATGGCATTCAGGACATGCAAACAATCCCTACCACCTTAATATGTTTGATTCATGTAGAAATTCAGCGACTAACTAATAGAGTTTCCTGATATGAAAGTCCTACGCCGTTCAAAACTATTTTAAACACTGAAAATTTGGTTGGGTCCATTTATTTTTAGAACGTGAAAAATATGCATTGCTTTAAAAAATAGAATGCTTATATGTGTATATGTACAAACAATCATCACTGGTGTCGGATGTGTTACAGCCAAGCGCAGTAATCTAGCTACCAGCCTGTCCGATTATAAATAGGCTGCCAACCCGGGTAGCAGCAGCAGCAGCAGCTGTCTCTCATCATTCTGCTTTCTCTCCCCATTTCTATTAGATTTCTAACATGATATAGCAATTTCTGCATATTTTCTCCATGCTCTGTAATAAGTGTGACAGGCACAAGCACAAATACATTTGTTCTGAGGATTATTCACAACCAACGCAGTTCTATGCTAACCTGCTACTGTTTACCTGATTTATACGTGCGTACAGACTAACTGGCCTGCACACTTGCATTGTCTGTTATAAATTATGTTTAGTATTATAATTCAGCTGTCTTCAGAAAAGCATTGTAACCGCCTGTCCTACCAGACACTGGGAAATAATGATGCACCTGAGCACTGCACCGCAAAGCACAGATCCCACAAGCAACACAACCCGTCCAGCTCCTGGAGGTACTCACTCAAATACCAACCTAATGAAAAGCACACAGGTCTGCTAGCTCATTTTTAAACTACATACAAACTAAAAATCAAAATTATAATTAACCAACTTATTGCTGTGTTATGTACAGAAATGCCATAAAAATACTTGAACGTAATATTCTGGAGTCATTACGTGAAGGATGACTCTCGCAATACAACTCTTATTACAACAACTGTAAGAAGCGATCTCTGGTTTTGTATTTGCAGTGCATTAAGCTTCAACACTGTTCCAGCTTGAACTGTCCTTAAAGTATTTTCCCTTGACCATGGAAAATTACTTTGTCAGGTAAGTATTAGTTTTGTCTCATCCTGTTAGGAAAATGTTATGTTCAGGTACCGCTATATCAGACTGTATCCTTACAAGTAGTAGTGGCATTTTTAATACTAAGTACACGAATGAAAGTGTTCCTGAAGGGCTGTTAACAGTTGTAATGCTCCAAGTAACTGGGAATGCATTCACAATTTTTCTACAGGCTCCTGGGCCAAAAAGTTCAAAGTCCAGTTGGTTTAGTGGCTATTTCCAGCAAAGATACATAATTTCATTTCAACACACACGTGTTATTACACAGCTTGTATCTGAGAATTTTCAGTGAGATCAATTAAAGATTACCTTTCCTACTGCATACTTCTTTTGAAATATTGAAATCAACACATCAGTATAGGTGATATAGACATGTGAAAAAATAAATGCAGAGCTTTTCACTTGTCCTTCAAGTTCTGCCAGTATAAGCAGGTACAGATTCCTATTCCTGTGCTTACTGACACCACACATCATGCAGAAATTCATCAGTAATCTTTGCAAGCCTAACACAAGCTCTGAAGTTACACCTGTTTAAACCTGCATGGTATAGCACTGTCACACAAACACCATACTCACTGCTTTCCAACAGCCTATGCTCCAGCAGATACCACCCTGTAAGTCTGTCTACAACCCTTTTAGCAGTTTCTTTTCCCCACTCCTACTTCTGTGTTTGACTCCTCTGCAGATGAAAACTTGAGGCCACTTTATCCCAAGTTCTGTCACTATCAGCTTGTAAAACACTTGAAGTATTTATTAGCTGAGGTGCAGAACATGTAAGTGCTGCTGGTAATGTCTCAAATTATTCTAGACAATTTTGCAAAAGGGTTCCTGTCTAGGCACTTAAAGGGAGTTGGTAATATGAGCAGCGTACGGTTTATAGATACAGCAACAGAAGTTACAGAAGGAGGAATAATCAACAGGAAAGATTTTTTTTTTTTTTAAATAAAATCCAACTCAACTCCACAAAAGCAGCAGAGATGAAGTGTGCTCTTCAACGGGACTTAAATGCGGCCAAATCAAACACTTCTACAGCTGAGTCCTGGGAGGTCACAGGATGCATAGATAGTAACATGGAAGATGACATGAAAGCAACTGCTCAAGAAGTGACAGATGGGTGTGTGGGAACATTAAAATAAGTGGAGCGGGTGGGGGAGAGACAGGAAACTCAACCAGGGAACATAAGTAAGGAAGGGCAGAATTATATAGAACTTTGAAAGTACTGAAAGTAGCTCAAGTCTGATGCAAATATGGGTGGTGAACAGTAGGGGGAATACAAAAATAAGAGTGACAATTAAATCAGCAAGCAGGAAGGATTATTTTAACAGCTACATGTTAGGAAGTGAAAGAAGTCTCTATTCCTTCTGTCATAATAGACATGGCTAGACCAGAGCCGAAGACAGAGCAGTGGTTAAGACATGGCATGAAATGAGGCTTGCCCATAGAGACAATAATTTTAAAAAAGTCAAACCAAAACAAACCCCCCATGTCTTACGATGCTAAGAAAGCAAGCACCAGCATTATAGCTGACCTAGATCACTACAGCCAACGGAATGAACATACAGGAAAAAAATTAAAAACTGCACACTTGAATAATACAGAAATTGAAGGCTGTATTGCCAGTAGTAGGAAAAGACAGAAAACTAAGTCAGGGACAGAAAGAGGACAAGAGATGAAACTTTGGCCTCACTGAAATAAATAGCAAGAGGTACACCTGCATCATCAGTACCTGGATCTTACAAAAAGAGATAATTTTTGACCATTTTTCAGCTGACGATTAGATATCTGAGATACACCATATGAATGACTAATACTGAAAAATTAACCTGAAGATATCATGGAGAAGCAGAATAAAACTTACTGAACACATTCATATGAGTAAGATCTCAAGAAATAATGGGGAAATACGAGGGGTTAGGAAAAGAGCTAATTTTTCTGCTTTCCACCAGCTGAGTGCCAAACCTCATCGAATTTTCATTATTCACGTCCTAATTTAAAGGAGGATTACTCTGTTTTAATTAACCCACGCTACCAATGTTTAGAAACAAACAGGACTGCTTTCCTATCACTCCAATAAAAGACCAGAATACGAACACTGAAAAATCTTGCAAAAGGTCTGGTTTATGTTCCATTCCAAAGAGCTCCAGCGATTGCTACAGGTTTACACTCCAGTACACCTGCTGCAATCCTTAAAAAATAATCCAAAAGTTAAATAAAGACAAGTTTTCCACAATGGTCCAAATGACTGCAAAGTCTGTTTTCCACTTGCATGAGGCAAGTAAGCACTGCAGAGTCCACACCTTCACAAAAGTCCCAATTTTGAAGCTTTATTCCACGGCTCCTCTCAAATATTAAATAGACAAAACCAGACTGATTACAAATAAAATGTAGTGAGAGAGAACTAAGAGCTACGAAAAGCAAGATTAACAACTCATGCTATGATGAAAAAAAACAAACCAAAACCACTATTAAGAGCAGTTTTGTTTGGACAGCAAATGCTGCGTTTGCAACACATATATTAGAAGTAATAAATCAGATCAGAAACACAGATTATCTTTACACAACTAGACTATAATAAAAAGTTGGCTAAAAATATAGCAAAATATATTATTTCATCAACTGCTTGGTTTAACTACTCTTAGGGTTGTTGTTAACAGTGTTTGAAGGGTTTTCTGTTACTTTCTCTTCTATATATGGACTATGTCCCTCATACACGACTTGTATCTCATTCCCCATATTCTAATTCAGTGAATATCTCACCAATTCAGTGGGTATTCACCCTAAAGAGCACTTCAATACCTGGCTCTATTTTCTAATTGACATCTTTAAAAAAATGAAACTTGGCCACATTTTTAATAGGTGAAAATTGAGAGCAGAAGCAATAAAACAGCTTAGGAACACACCCACTTCCACTAAAAGCCAGCATTTTTTCATTAATGAAAGAAATACACTACATAGTTAATTCATGCCTTACGTGTGTATCTTAAATCAGGTCATTAACAATAATAATTGTAAAATATTCATAAAGTTCTGTGGTTGGCGTAGTGAACTCTGTCACCTTTCTACTATTCAGCACCGTTAAGAGTGAGCTACTGATCTTGTTCACGTAATTGCTGGGAATGCTGCTCTGAGGGCTGCTTTGCAGAGGCTGTCCACAGCTGGAGCGTGTTCTCAGCTCTTCTCTGGCCTCTTTCCATTTCAAGATGTACTGCTGCATGTGCTTGGATGACAGAGGTAAACTTATCGTTTCAAACATGAAGGGAGACAGAGTTGAATTATTTTATTTCTTAGTGATATTGGGTGTCAATATTCAGAAAACACAAGAAATTTCCATTAGAGTCTTTAATCTGTAACAGTTCAAGTAAATGGAAAAAATACTGATTTTCACTGATGGGAATCAAGCCTGGGTAGGGGCTAGAATATGCCATACATTGTACTAAATAATTAGCAGTAACCACAGAGAAACTCTCTGATACATTACTTATGTAATATAATGTTAACATTCAGGTCCACTTAACAGATCTGATTTTTTATGAGTCACAAAAGTTAAATAGAAGTTTTGTAAACTTTTATTCTTAAATACTGTTGAATCTGTCCATGTAGAATTTATTCAATAAAAGCTATGACTTTCTGCTTCACATCAAGTCAAATTCAAACAAACTTTGAAAGATACTGTTCAATCTAATGACTATATTTTGTCTTTTTACTGAACCCACTTAAAGCAGGAAAATATTTGTCAAGACAATATATTTTCTTGGCCCATAATTTCTCCTCCTAAACTGAAATTAAGACAACTATTTGGGTTTGGTTTTTGGTTTGAGGTTTTTTGTTGTTGTTTTTTTGTTTGTTTGCTTTAAAAAAGGCTATCCTTTTGTAAAACTTGCTCAGCCTTATTTCTGCAGTAGTACTACAAAAAGACATTCTCACAATTGATCAGAAGTGAATGTTCAATAGTTATCAATGCCATGAAGCCAGCAGAGAGAAGGCAACAGAATGGTGCTTGTGGAAATGAAACTTTTTTTTTTTAATGCTGTGCCACATATGTAGTGTATTTAGCTCTCCCATCACACACACTGACAGGTAAACAGGTTGGACGTCTAATGAAAAACCTTTGAGTATCATTTTTCATGTCATTTTAATTCTGACGTTCATGAGCGGTCTGGAGTGCACTGAAATTTCCTGAATTAATAATGCAAATTGACGCACGAGTCAGCCATTCCACGCACTGCACCTATCGACTTATCATTTTTCTGAATTTAGTTTAGGAAAAATGTATCAGTTGAGAGAACTGTTCCCCAACCACACCTGTTTACAGTCTGACATCCCGCTGTAAATCCTAACTTCTTAGCATGAGTCTGAGATATGATACAAGACTGGACTGGTATAGCCTGAGCATGCCCTATGTTCCCTCCCTCTACTGACAGTGCAGTAACTTGCAACAGAGAAATACCTTGGCTACCTTAAGGCAGAGCCCTGCCTGCAGAGCTGCCACTCACTCTTCTTTCTTTTTCTGTCCTTGCAACACAAAATGATGAGAGCTCTCTCACACTAGCAAATAACTAAAATCTGTTACTATATTTCCACTGTTGAGCTTCTCTCAAAGCAAAGGAAAACCATCATTACAGAAAAACCAGAGAAATCAAAAATAAAGAGCCACTGGTTGATATAAAAATCTGGATTTTTATTTTTTTTTAGCTCAAAACTTTCTAAATAAGAGGAAGTAAATACACAGAGTGAGGATTACCAGGAGATCTGACTATTTCCTTCCCTTCCCTTTCATTTCATAGCAAAATGAAGCATGAAAATATGTTCCAGCTTCACATGTGAAATTCCTGAACACTGAGACCTTGTCCTAACTAGGTGTTTATATCTGTAGGCTCATCTACACAGATGGTTCTCCCACCTACACGCATCTAGATGTTGTCCAGACATTATACTAAACTAATGGTATTAAAACAGAATTTGCCCTTCCTCATGTATGAGCAACCAAAATAGGTTATAACACTATCTTGTCCCCATTGCTTATGAGGCAATTTAATACTTCAAAGCACCACACAAACATTAACAAATTGATATGGAGAGTCTTTTTATAAGTTAGTCTACAGAAGTAAATTCTACAAAGTAGAAATTCTACATTCTACAACTCTACACATTGGAACAATTTTTGAGCTTTTATTTCATGCACTGGGGAGCAGAATTTTCATTTACGTGACTTCCAGCATAATTACTTCTGAATGAATTAGTTAAAGTGAATAGGAAAACAGCAGAACAAGGCAAATGACGTCCATACCACAATACACTGCTTTTTCTCATTTGCAGCCTTCTCTGCATGGCTGTGAACAAGTTCCTCCTCTCTGTATGAGGGGCTGTCAAGATACCTAAGTTTCAACTGAAATCATCTACAGACAAACACTGTCGTGTAATTCCCCAGTTTTGATGTACCATTACACACACCACAATGAAAACTGCCAGAAGATTCATTTTTAAAGAAAATGACCCAATTTTTTAAAAATCAGCATTTTTTGTTCCAGGTAAAATATGAATATTTATATCCATATCTAAAAGTGATAGCATCAGAAGCAAGCATTCCAAATAGGATTACTGATGTGAGCGTTTCAATTCAGCATCCTGAAGGACAATCTTCCAATAATTTTCCTAGCCCTCTGAACTATAAATTGTAGATAGAGTGGCTATGTGTGAGGAAAACAATGAAAAAATCCCTTTTAGAACCTTAAAATGTACATTTAATGATTTACATCAGGCCACTTAATTGAAATTGCAGTAAATCAAGGGAACTGGGCAAGTTTGGGTTAGTGGTTAACAGCCTTCAACTGTTCCTATCTTTGCTATACATTAACAAAGCTTTCTCATTGGGCACTGGTTCAGGCCAGCATAAACTTACCATAATGACACTTACCGAAATCCAGCTCAAACCTGCAATCAGCTGCTCAAGGACAGATTGATTTTGACAACTCTTAATACAGCACACTTGAAGAAAATAAGCCACAAAACATTACATCCTACCCAAGTCTGCACAAAAACCCCTTACATCAAGACATTCTTTCCAGCTAGATTATGCCTTCTTTAAATTCAACAGAAAGTAAAACTGTTTGCTAGTCTTTGATCAGCCTTCTTTGAACTGATCATCCTGCTGCAAGGAGCTTCAACTACGCCTAAAAACCTCTGGTTTTATACTAAGGCATATTTGTTTGCAAAGTATGTATTGTTAAAATGTTGCATCTTACAATGTTTAAATTTACAATTAGCTTAGAATTGTTTTTAACAGTTTTTGTGGGGAGAGGTGCTGGGGTCCTGCAGAAGTTCTTTTTCTTCCCTTTCTTAAATACACTGTTTAAGCGATGTCACTCCACAGCACTTGCACGAACATTACTGCCTAATGAAAAAGCTTTTACTGCCTTACGCATGTTTTCCCTCGGAAGATCAGAACATACCTGAAAATTTTTCCACATACAGGAAGGATTTAAAAACAAGATCCTAAAAAAGCAGCATCTAAAAAAATTAGAAGACATACTGGGGCAATGCTTATACATAGCTATATTAGCTATATGAGCATATATAAGCTGTGTAAGTCTATATGGACTGCAGGGTGCTTCCATGCCCATGCCTAGGTGTGTGGTATCAGACAGCTTGTATTTCATAGTAATGCAGCTCTTTGCATAATCTAGGTAGTTTGTAAACAGAAATTAATGTATCTTCAGTTACTGAGTCACTTGATGAAATACTCTGAGCCATGTTTAATTGATCAGGGATCTGGCACAGAGAAGCAAAAGGCTTTTGTAAGTACTCCCACTGAATGACAGGAAAGCGGGCATTAGAATTCAGAGCAGTTCCTAACTTCCAGACTATGATAATATATATATATATTTTTTACCTACTCACTGAACAGAATGTGCTGCAAAAGTGTTCTGTGAGGAGAGAATACAGTGAAATAGTAAGGAGAAAATACAGACAGCAAACATCTGCTTTTCCCTCTTTCAGCAAGCTTCACAAGGAAGATGACCAAAACCATAGTCCCCCCTTGCTTTCACGAGTACCCTCACAGTTCCTTCCTCCTCTCAAGCAGCTGAAAATCATCCTGTGAGCAGCTGCAATGCTTCAGGGTGAACAACAGAAATCAGTGTATCGTAAGTGTAATTAAATTTTAAATCAGCCTTTTGGGGACTTCAGTTAAACAGAAAGTCTATGATTTCCCTTTGTATTTTTATCATTTCAACAGCACTAGAAATTAAGCTTTCAAATGTGAGAATCTCTGCTCTGAAGGTTGTCCACATTACAGAGCATCCATGTGCCCTCTCTATGCAGCCGTAAGTGCACTGATATTCCCTGTTCCACAGCATCTGGGGGAATACCTCCTGGCTCTTTTTACTGAAACTCTTTTGACTCCTTCTCAATCAACTGTGCAAAATCTGGAAGCATTTGCAGATGGGATAAAGCAGCCTGTAAGTTACAGGAAAACACTGGAGACGTTATGTTATTGAGTGTGCATCCTTAACTACAGACTGGCATCTGCCAGCTCACAGTTAAGCAAAATTCACATTTGCATCCACATCTCCAGAGAGCAACCTAGTCAAGAATTAGATCACGTCACATAAAGATGAGTATGCAAGGACTGTAACAGGACTCAGAATAAACGTTGAAGTTCAAAGGTCACAAGCTCTGTTACAGCAACACAGTCCCTATAGCCAAAGGCACCCAAAGGAACCGATGCAATCAGCAGCCACAGCTGCCCAGTGTGAATGACCAGGCAGTCCTGCTATCGACACGGCACAGAGCAAAGCCAAACTTTTTTCGGTGGGAGTTTGATGCAAGGCTAAAACTCACACCTCAAACAGAACATAAGAAGGACTTTAATTTCTACACCACCACATCCTTGAAGGTGAGATAAGCACCTTGCATATTATCACTGCAGCTTCCTACAGTGACTGGCATCCATATTCAAGCTGATGTATGAGCAAGGACACTGTACTGCCATAACCCAGTTACTACCTTCTCACAGGTAATCAACTACCTAAAGTTTGGTGATAGGATTTCAGACCCTAGCGCAGGTTGCTTTTGTATTGTATTGTATGCATCAACTGGTGTGTCCTTCCCCGTTTTAGAACTTGCCTACCCTTCCAGGTACACAACAGAAACAAAAGCACCAAAAGCCATTATAAAACACAATGCAATGACAACGTCATTCAGAAGTGGCTGATTAAAAGAATTAGTGTAAAAGGATATTGCCTGTGTTTAATACAGGGTCCTTTGCAGCAGCAAAGGTGGGCTTCAAACCATACGAAATTCAGTGAAAGTTCACTGTGTGCATTTGTATAGAAATAGGAGCATGAAAGCTCCTAGTCAGGATAATTCTGCAATAAAAACACACATCAAAGGAACAATTTTATTTCTCTTCCATTAAACTTCACAGGCAGCTTTGCTATTGTGAAGTTTTACCGATTTCCTAGTTTGCATCTTGTCTTGTTCTAGGATTGCACGCATCTGTGTTTTAAGAGCACAAGTCAGTCCTTTAACAGTTACTTGCAAGTAGTTACTCAAGAGTTTTCAAATGCTTGAAATACTGAGGAACATTTCTAGGTTACTGATGTTACCATCTATTATTGTTTGTTGCTAAAGTAACACCTTAAAAACCAACCAGTTGTTACCAGACAATGGTAAGCTGTGCCTTTCTGTCCTTACCTGTTTTAACTGAAATCCCCTATTTTTGCAAGCTTTAGCTAGCATTCAGCATGACAGATTATGAAGCCACATGCTACCACATCATTCTCTGTTTCTTTGAGGCTTTCTCTCTGCATAGGCCTGCACGGGAGTGTATGTTCTTCAGTCAATTCACACACACTACTGAACAGCAAGAGCACACATCTAGGCCCACAGCAGGGGGGTTAATTAACTGTACAAGGGACAGAGCTAGCTCTGGAGCTATCTTTTACATGTACACAGAGAATAAACAGAGCTGAAACTCAAGAGAAAATGCAGTTAAGTTTTGCACTCCTCACTTCCTCATAAAAAGACACTAATTTAAAAACAACCAAACCAAACAAAACAACAAAAACTCCAAAACCCAAAACAAACCCCCTGCCAAGTTTAGCAGCAGCTCTAGACTGGACTTGACTTAGAAAGATCTCATCTCAAACACTGCCACTGGAATACTCAGTTTTAAGACTTTTTTTTCAGACTGGAATAAGACCTTGCAGATGGAGAAATGAAAACATTTATTTTCTTGTCATAGCGCCTGCTCAGATCCACTGCAGTTAATAACAGATGCACAAGAGGAAAGCACTGGTTGCTTACTTTCACATTGAGAGTTAGCAGACAACACAGTAACAAAAACTATTTGCATAGAGCACCACTCCTCTTGGTGTTTGTGCCAGCAGAGCTGCAGCAGCGTTAATGCTCTAAAAGACTTCTAGAAAAAAAAACCTCAGTGTTTTCAAAACATCTTCCTAAAATGCTGCAATGGAAGGAATTTTCCAGCCCAGGAAAATAAATTGTCAAATATATCAGTGAACATATTAAGACTGATGGCACATGCACTGAGTTCAGACAGGGATACTAAGTAATACAAATGGGAAAACAACTGTTATGCTTCTATTCAAATAATGCAAATCCTGGCCATCAGATCCCTTTCGGAGACTGGGATCACTGTGTTCATGAAGTACATATGTGCTTGGAGCAGCAGGTTGGACTAGACGACCTCAGGACCTCCCTTTGCACCTACACTTTTCCATTTACCATACCCTATCAAAACACCAATTATGGTATCAGCCCTAAAACAATAAAACTCACACTACAATCTCTTGAATGTACCCCATACCTGAACTTCTCAGTCTTTTCTGACTTTCCCGTATCATAACAACCTCACTTCTTATCACTGAACATAACTCACTCCTCAGAAGCACCCTGAAGGAGTTTGTCTCTCTGGAGTTGAACTACATGCTCTATTAACAGTGCACTTCAAGGGGGGAGGAAATAACATAATATAATAAAAAATAACAATATAATAAATAATAACATAATAATTAAAAAAAGTTCTAGGTTGACAGGAGGAGACACTTTTCTTGGGGTTTCTATTTTCATTTTATTGGTTGTGATAGCTTGGTGGAGGAAGTTTTTGTTTGGTTAACTCCATAACTCCATTATGTTAATCTTTGCCATTTCCAATTCCTTTCTGGCTGACCTGCCTGCTGGTTTGTCCAGAAACAATTTGACTGTATCAGCACACCAGTGAAAAATTATTGAACAGCATATTAAAGTTTCGCAGATGCCTTTCCTCTCAGACACCCTTACCCATCACATTAGTATCACATGAAGCAGTTATGGTGGGGGATTTGCAGGGGGCAGAAGAGCAGAAAAATCAGAGCTTGTTCTGCTTAGAAAAAGCAGAAAACCTCTTAAAAGTGCTTGCACTAAATGGTAAATTTTTTAAATTTTTTTAAAATCCACACCTATGACCAACTAAATCAGATTGTCCACATTTTTACACTCTAATATTCTTTGAGTTTCTTTAGCATTTTTTAAATGACCAAGTGATAAATGTCTTAATAAAGACTAACTGCTGTGTACCGATACAAAATATAGATATCCTACAGCATTAGACTGTGTTTACCCTCTAGAATTCTTGATTTTGTGTAAGTCACAGTGCTAGCTTTCTGTTACAGATTCAGCTAGAGTGCAGAAAAATTGTCTTCCTTAGTAGCTTCATCCCTACTTACATTCAAAGTCTAAAAAAACCCTATCAAACAAAAAACCCAACCAAACAATTTTACTATTTTTTATTAATGTTGAATCCACTCTGCAGATCTTGGAAAGAAAAAAAACCCAAACCCTTGTTTTTATTCTAATTCATGCATAAAACCCAACCCAACACTTTCTAATCAAGCTCCATGTACAGGACAAATTCTCACTGTAGTTATGCCTCCGTAAGACCACAGAAAACAAAAGCAGCTGTGGAAAATTCACATTCCTCTCAGTAGAATTTTGGGGCTTCCTCCTTTTTCATGATTGGGTGGCAAGAGTGAGGATGCACACAATGCATCATCATTTGGGTCTGATTTTCTGTTGTCCGTGAACAGTTTTATTCAAAACCAGAGATTAGCAGATAAACAAAGGCTTTGACTGTATGAGGTTTGAAAGACACCTTGTTGCTTTCCACTTGGGCCAGTGTATATGACCTATATTCACAGAATCACAGAACGTTAGGGATTAGAAGGGACCTCAAAAGCTCATCCAGTCCAATCCCCCTGCCGGAGCAGGAACACCCAGAGGAGGTTACACAGGAAGGCGTCCAGGCGGGTTTTGAATGTCTCCAGAGAAGGAGACTCCACAACCTCTCTGGGCAGCCTGGTCCAGTGCTCTGTCACCCTCACTGAGAAGAAGTTTCTTCTCAAATTTAAGTGGAACCTCCTGTGTTCCAGTTTGTGTCCGTTACCCCTTGTCCTATCATTGTTTGTCACCGAGAAGAGCCTGGCTCCATCCTCGTGACACTCACCCTTTATATATTTATAAACATGAATGAGGTCTCCCCTCAGTCTCCTCTTCTGCAAACTAAAGAGCCCCAGCTCCCTCAGCCTTTCCACATAAGGGAGATGCTCCACTCCCTTGATCATCTTTGTAGCCCTACGCTGGACTCTCTCCAGCAGTTCCTGTCCTTCTTGAACTGAGGGGCCCAGAACTGGACGCAATATTCCAGATGCGGTCTCACCAGGGCAGAGTAGAGGGGGGAAACACTCGTATTTAAACACTCAGGACTTGCAACAAAGTTCTCGGGCAGAATTTTTAAAAGTTTTGTCTCCAACCAATTCAGTTTGCAAATTGGTAAACAAAAATCAAAATGCCTTAGAATCCAGGTTGCTCTCTGTCAGCTTCCCCAAAACATTCTCTGTTCTTCCTATGTACAACTCAAGCTGCACAAATTCAGTTCTTCAAAGAGCACTCAAGAACTGTTTTAGATTTCTTTTTCTGCTTCATCTTCACACTTCTTAGGTTATACTGAAAATAGTCTCAATGGTGACAAACAAAATGCAAAGCTTCAACAGAAATTTTCCATGTGCAACTGTAACAACCTTCATCCTCTATACTTAAATCCCAGTCATTCAAGTCCACTGTCACATGTATTATGACTGCTTCATGCACACGGTTACTGTGTGGGAGAAGTAAGACAGACAGAGGCTGCTTTCCTTCTGGCCACTCAGGAGCTGCAGGTACATTTAAACCATAACTGTGTCCCTGAGAAAGGAGACTACCAAGGCACAGATTAGGTAGAAATCTGTGATTACAAAGTTGTTTAGTCCAAGATAAACTCAGGCAGATATAAAAGCTGTAGTGGACACTGGGAAACACTGAGTAAATTGGTATTAGATGGTCCAAGAGGATTGCAACTGTTCTGAAAAGTTTGAAGTGCTTTTAGGTGCCACTGCTCTCATAATCTGAATCCATGCACAAGAGGCAAACTTTTCTCTTGGCATCAATAAACACCTTATGTTATCTTCAATATGGGACAGTAAGTTACAGTCAGAGATACAAACACTGCCTGTCCCCTCTCCTGAAGCAAGGCATGCAAACAACCGAGTATGGGCCAAGTTCCTAAGAAATCTTCAAACAGAAGTACAGAGGCCCCATGACCAAACCTGCTGATAAGAAAAAATACCCCAGCAATGCACCATCAGATTTAGTGCAAGCATTCTTCTCAGAACCAGTTGCTAATAGGGCTTCCCCAGGGCCTCTGCAGTCTTGTCTTCCTCTCACTTCTGGTTCAGACACACTTCTGTCCCCATTCTGGTCCAAGTTCATTGCATTCATCTTTCAGCCTGACATGGCTGCTATGATCCGGGTTTTAGCAGAGTTTCATCAAGTGAGTCCATGATTATCAGAGCTCCTGGTATTTCCACATGGCCTTAGAATTTGATGCTGCCATGAGACATTGTTAAAGGAAAATTTAACTTTATAGATATGTAGACAACTAACTTTCAAAAATAATTTTCAAAGTCTTTTCAAGAATTTCAAAATTTTTCATTACTTAGGTGGGGATGCAGAGGGCAAAGGGTGTTTTCACAGATTTACTGGCTATTCCAGCCAGTCCAAGAGAGCACAGACACTCTATCCTGTGGGCTGCAGGAACAACTGTGATTAAAAAACAAAAAACCAAACACTAAGAAGATTCACCCACCCACCCTGGCATGCCTGGGTTCAAATTCAAGTCCATAACCCATTTCTCCCCTCATACAGAATTCTGAGAGATTGAGTGATCAATTAGTCAAACCTTGTCTTTTCCAGGAGCAGACTTCAACTCGGGAGGTCTGAGAATATTTAATGTGGTTTGAGACATGTAACTAAACACAGAGAAACCCTGGGCACCGTAAGTGGTAAAGTGAACTTTTTGTCTCAGCATTTTCCAGTCTTAATCAGCATATTGCATGAGCAGATCATTAATATTTTAAAGGCAAATAAAGGATGTAATGAAATTTTGGAGACATCTGACCCACTAAAATATTTTTGAAAGCTAAGGCTCAAAATGACTGTATGTGTGTCAGTTAAGTGGGTCTCCTGCTAACTCCGGAGAGGTCAGAAGGGAAGCTATCTGATCAATGCCGTAAGTCACATACTGCTTAAAAACCCCATTCCTCAGAGAAATTTTATGTACTTTAAAAGCCAGCAAAACAGTCACCAATCATAGATATAAATAAGTGAACTGTGAAGGTGAAGGGGAAGGAGACTTTATCACCTGTAAGGCTTTGAATGGTCAGCAATTTTCATTCAAGCGATTTTTGAATAATTTGGAACTCACAAACATTATTGACAAGTACATCAAGTTTAATTCCACACAGCTAAATCCTAATGATGTTAAACCCATTATGAAATGATGGAATAAAAAAGCATTTACATCACTTAACACAGCAGAAAGAAAAGCAGGAAAAAGAAAGAGGAAAAGGCAAAACCTGTTTATTTACTCTTTACCCTCTAAAAGTCCTATGTAGATTATTTAAAATGTGCTGTACACCAGCACCAGTGCTTTGAGATCATGCCTGATTATCATAGAGGATGTGGAAGTCTAACGAATGCCAACTCTTGTTCTGAAGGAATTTAGTTTAAAAGTAGCATTTCTATGCAAAACTAAAAACCAGAATAAAAGCAGTGCAGCATTGCAAGTTCAAAGCCCTCTTTCTGAACATGAGGACAGTAACTGTCTCTTACTATTCACACATACACATTACACATGGAGACAAACCTAGCACTGCCATACTGCAATCCAAGGTGATGTTACCGCATAAAAATAACCAGGTACACGGTATTAGTGTCCCATGTAGTACCACACCTCTGCTGCTTCAGGGCCATCCCACCTAACACTTTGACTATTGCCTGTGTTCTTGTCAGAATTATTAAGGTTTAGGGATATAGAACCTCACATTTCTATATCACCATAATGCATCTTCCTAATGCAAAGGATAAAAGCAATGCATTTGGCGTTTACTACATAAACAAATGCACACACACTAAAATACCAGCTGTGGGTTTACCTGGTTTATCCAGGAATAATGCACTGTAGAGCATCAGTAAGGTAAACTCAGCTAGCATACCTGTTCCTAAAAATGCTTGGCTATTTATTTCCTCTCTTTTAAGTGCTTTAGTTTTATGACTGATGTTACATCCAGCAATTTTTGGTGACCTCAGAAAAAATACTCTGCCTGCGGATCCATGCGGCTCAGAGGTTAACTTGCCTAACAGACCATTCAGCTTGCCTTCAGTTGGTGCCTCTGCTTCACTTCTTGCAGTGCTTTTGTATTCTAAGTGTTCATGTCTATGGATTCTTGAAGAGTTTTCTCTTTACAGTTCTCCATGTAAAGTAGAACTTAAAGGCTTTCAGATTACTAATTAAGAAGAATAATAGAGACAAGGCTAAAAATTAAAATGGCTTCATATTTTAAGTTAACAGGACTCTAGCTATAAGATTCCTTGGATTTTAAAATGTGAATTGACACTTGCTGAGGGCCTGACCCAACGCTCCTGTTAACAGGAGATGTGCATAGCACTGAACTCCAGGGTGTAGAAGATATTCACGTACCCAAAGTGACCTTCAAATTAATAATAGCTCCTGAAGACAAAACTTAATATCATAACTAAAAATCCTCTCAAAAAGATCCTTCCATTAACAGATCAAAATTGAATTTGTAGTATCTGCCTTTCTCATCTAACTGTATTGTATTTTGCTCCAAAATTAAGACCTCTGCAGAAATCCCATTCTTGACTGTTGAGACTGTCAGACAAAAGCTATGCAGCTACTTGAATGCATTTAAAAGTAATCGGGGAGAAAATATCAAGTCTCTCGTCAGTTCTCCTTAAAGAAAACCATTATAAACTCCAAATCTATTTTGTGATAGTTATGTCTAAGTGAATATTTAAAGGAAATTAACATACGCTATTAAAAGACAAAATCTTTCAAATAATTTGTGTCTATAAATATAAATTAGTCTAATTTGCTTTAGAAAAAGAAGTCTAGTATCTGATTAAAATGAATCTTCTCCACTTAAGCACTGTATTGTGCGCCAAAATCCTTTACACCGTAACATCTGAGGTTCCTAAAGCTATGTTAAAAACATACAATTTTTTTGTACCAACTGACAGCACCTTGGTTAGGTAACCTAACCATACCGTAGAAGCTCAAAAAGAAGGAAATAATACTCATTTCCCTAAACAACAGTAGAATTATTTGACACTTGTATGATATCCAGTTTCCCTCCAGAGGGCTATTTTCTCCATAAGATATTAAAGCACCAGTCCTAGTCTGGTAGCAGCAAAATTGTAACATTTAGACAGAGTAAGATTTGGCTGTTTTTCATCCATCTGAAGTGGTCAATTTCAATGCACTAAAGCTTCCCAGTGACTCATTTCTGATGACTCTCACTATATGGAAGAAAAGCCTTCAAGTGCAGGCTTCCTGCATATTACAGAAGACAAGATGTTGAGAAAGTGGTTCTCACATGGCAGATAAAAAAATTGAGTCTTGGACAGCCAGTAAGCCATTCTCACTTGAAAAAACAGGAATTTTAAAAAAGTTTCAAACAGAGAACACAATTTTAATTATCCAGCTGACAAATGTTAGGAACTTAGTGTTCTGGGCTGCTTTAAAACAGCTTCCCCCCGAATTATTTACTCAGAGAACAAGATACTTCTGTTTCTTGAGATATACAACAAAATTTAGACTGAGTTGGAGAATTCAAGAATGCAGTTTTGTCCAAGTTGATCTCTGAGACATTTGTTAGCAGCCCAAAGGTGCACGTGGAGCTTTTGGCGCTAGAAAGCTGCTGACAATCAGGCACTTCCACATCGCTCTGGGCTGGCTGCAACTTTAAAGGACAAAGCGCTGCTCTGAAAAGCTGCCATACTGAAATGGAAATGAAGCAATTTATAAAGAGAGTGCATGGATATGGAACAAGACTCCACAGGCTTAAATAGTGCCAAGCATTCAAATTTTCAGAAGTCTAAAGTGAAAGGATCGCCACGTTCTGTTCTGCAGGACATGAAGCAGCTCTAAAGCATATGTCTCAGTACTTCACATCACATATTAGAGATCCTATGTATTTTTTTCCTGTTTATTTTTAAAGGAAAAATAAGGTAAATAAGTTCTGCATTCTATAAACAGTGCAAACACCATCACTGATGTTTTACTTATTGGGTAAGGAAAAAGTTGGCTCATTTCTCCTTGTGATATAGAGCAGCGCAAGTCCAACTCTTTTACACACCAGTGTCCATTTACTATTACACACTGCCAGTTTTTACTGAGGAGATCTTGAGAAAGGAGAAAAAAGGAATCACAACTACTTAACTGTTTCTAACTCACCTCACCTCGATGGCAGTTTACAGGACAAAGAAGAAATGCTCATCACAACTCAAGGGCTCTCTCTCTCCTGGCTTTCAAAAATCTACTGTTAAGCCTACACTTAGAACTTCTTGCTATTGAAAAAAGAAAGAAAAGGACAAGAATTTCCATAGAATGCATCAGATAAATGTAGGGAAAACAGGTAACAAACTCACAGAAGTTAACTTAAGCTGTATCTTCCTACAAGTTTTCTATAGTCAGTGGAGTGAGGGGCTGCCCCTCACAAAAGTAACACAGAATGATAAGAATTAGGTCCCTTTGTCTGAGTTGTCTCCTGGAAAGTACTCTCCACCTCTTTGCTGATCTCCACAGTCATTTCAACTTCATTCCAGCAAAACTTCTGACAGAATCCTCACCGCTACCTGAATTACCCATTACATTAAAATAAGGGGAGAAAGTTGAGAAAGACACCCTGCTATGGACACCGGTTTTGACAAATTTCGCATGAAGGAGGAAATAAGAAGAGGTCAGAGAATAATAAACCCAATTAAAACAAAAAACGCACCAAGAAAACCTACATGCTATCTGGCCTCCATCACCTATCCTTTCTAACAGTGAAACTCCCCATCAGGTATCTCTGCTACCTAGTTATTGCAATGCAACAGAAGGGGAAAAGTTGTAAAAAGGTCATACACTTTCTGGAGTTTCTAGAAGTCAGAAGTATTTTTAAAGTTAACCCAGAAATTAATACAATACTGAAAGAAACTGATGAGATATAATGCACACAAATAGTAGAAATCACATTGACTTGACCCATATTTTAAGATTATACTCTTAATTATTTCTATGGACAAAAAAAATGTAACCAGGCTACAACTTCAGCGAACACCGATGTTTTCTGAAGATGAAGACGGCATTCTCTCCCTACAACAGTGTCAATACAGAAAAGACAGCACAGAGATTTAGTGAAATCCCATCAAGGGCATTCTTACCCTTTTAATCCTGAAGGTTTGTTCTCTCTTTAAGCCTTTCAAAGCCCAACGCTATCACTGTTTCCACAATAAAATGAGGAGAAAAAAAACTTCATAGTGAATAGAGCATGAAGGGCAGATAACACTTATTAAAACAAAAGAATCAAGCCCTAAACTTTTACAAACATTGTACATGCATTTGGCCCTCACATGCTTCCTTAGTATGTCATCTTCTCTCTAAATCACTTCCAGCAAGGCTTATCTCCTATTTATTTGTCCAGTGCCCAACACAAAGGGCCCCCAGTCCACCTGTAAAGGCCAGTACAATTAACAGAAACCAAACTGGTATTACAGAAGCAATGCAATATGTTATAGTCACCTTGGTCCTTTGTAAAACTAAGCATGAGGACTGAGTGGTTTCACAATGCACTGTGAAGGTGTGACATGTAACCCCTGTATCTGAAAATACCACCTACCACTGACTACTCTAGTCAGTCTTGTTCCTGGCATAGTATCATTCAGTAAAGATAATCTTCACTAATATTTTTCTTTAGCCCACCAATGTATCACACTTGGGAACTCATGGTGCAAAAGAGCACAATGTTAAGAAGTGGCTTATTTTCAATTGAAGTTAACAAGCAGCAGAGAACAGCCACCAAAGACAAGTTTTTGCCTGTATTCTAAGCATTAGACACTGTCTTCCTCTCTTCCCCCTTCTAAAACTCAACAGTTTTCAGAAAAGCTGGGGACAAAACACTTCCAATACAAACTAAGGATTAATAAGTCTCTGCAAAGGAGATTGCTGGATTTGATTCCACTTCTAACACTGATACATTTGGAAGAAATCAAAATGCCGTCTCTGTGGCTGTGAGGTTGTCCCACTGAGTCATGTAGAAGAGAGCAGAATGGGCTATTTTAATCTGTTTTCACTTACAAAAATTCATTAGTAGATTCAATTTCTCTTCCCAGCCTCCAACTAAGATGCCTTTATACAGTCCTATACAAAACATCCTAAGTTCTAGTCATCACAATCTGATGTTTTGCCTGTCTGTCCTCCAAGTACAAAAAGGAAAAGGGAACAGGAGGCCTTGAAACAACTACTGACTTGTGAGGTTATCCAGCAAGTCAAAACATGCAGGAGCACCTAATAAACAACCCTCGCCATCAGTAGGGGATTTTCAAGAAAATACTGACATTTAACTGCCCATTTTCTACCTACTACGTTGATGCTTAAGCAGAGCAAGCTACTTTGGAGTTATGCCCTGGCTTATACGAAGATGAAAGATGTATCCAACTAGGCTCAATTAAAAAGTTCTCCAGTTGCATCCAAATCTGGCTTAAGTACAGCATGAACTCAAAAATTTAAAGTTAAGCCAGAAAATTGGTGCTAAAGGAAGGATGGCAGGAGGGAGGTGTGGAGGGTTTTCTTTTCTTTTTAATGGTATCATGAAATGATCACTTGCATTTTCTAAATTAAGTTACTCCGGTGCTAAAGTATATTAGATAGGCAAGAATTAAGTTCACAAACCAACAATGAGAAGTCTAGGTGGAGTTACATTACGAGAAAAATGGGAAACAAGTTTAGATGTCAGTATGGGTTTAATCATGATTTAATCATTAAAAAAAGTCTGAGAAAGCTTAGCAATATTTCAGTCATATGCAAACGATTATAATGTAAGTTTTGCAGAAGAGTTGGGGCAAAAGAGGCAGCAGGGAGAGATGCATGCACACTGCCTATCTACAATCATCTGTACAGCATTCAAAATTTGTTTCAGCCAGCACATCTTGAGAATATGGAAGATGATAACTTAATGAGAAGTCATTATATTCATATTTTCACACAATATTTGGATGCAAATTCAATAAATACCAAAGATTAAAATAGTAAGCTCATGCAGATTTCTCAAACAAACATTCACCTTCTAAACAGGTGCTGTTCACACTGATCAGAGGGTTCAAAAGCATCTGGTGATTCAGAGGCAGTTAACTGAGCCCTCCTCACATCCAGATTGACCAGTATCATTGTGACAGGAAAGATGAGTGACTATGTCAAACCATCTAAGAAAGGAATCTACAAATACTGAATTATGGGAGGAAGCAGAGCTAAGTGTATCACTACAGCGTTTCACTATTAAAACCAAGCTCTGGGAAGGTGCAAAATTGTTTTTCATATATTTTAAGACTGATTTTTAGAAACAGTTTGCATAAATGGATGCTTGTAGTTACATGGAAATGAGTATATCTTTGTCATGCCATTTCCTAAAAAAGACGGGTGGTTTAGCAATACGTACAACTCCAGGTAAACAACTGGAACTGAAATCAGGCATCACCTGCCTCAAGTTATTAGTTATTACAGGTTCATATGGCATATTTACACACTTCCTCCATTACTGAGAGAATAACTGCCATTTTAATATGCCCTTGATGGTCTTGGGAAAGAAGGGATTAGAAACTCTAGACAAAACTGTCAGGAGTGAGAAGTGAGTGACTTCATTATTTATTTCCACATTTTAAGCCTTCAAGTTCTTATGGTATTCATCAGGTGTATCTACAATATACAGTCATATCTTGCCCATCTTCTTACGCATTTCAAAGTGCTCTTTCCTACCCATTAACTGTACCCCATTCCCCTCCTGCTCTCCAGCTTTCTTGTGCTTACTTTCCTCTCACCAAAAAACAGCCTTTCATCTTCACAGAATACGATGGAACGTGTTTCGGGTACAATTTTCTGATAATATGTTCAAAAAGCCTCCATAAAAATTCACCTTTACTATGGATGACAAGTGTTCAAGAAGAACAGTCTCACAGGATGAATTTATGTACATTACCAATCTTTTCATTACTCAGTTTTGGTAACTGAAATAAATACAGCAACATTAATGCTTAAACCTATTCCTGACAGTTTTTGAAGTCTTAAAGAACAAGTTTCCTTTGTCAGTCTAAACCATACGTTTACATTTGTTCAACTCTACAAAACCATGGCTGTTCTTAACCATCCCACCCCAAAACCCCTTTCCCATTATTTGCTATTTAGTGGCAAGGTTAAAAGGACTCTCGCCCTGAACATACAAGGATTTAGAATAACCTCAACTTCCTCAATTTGCTGTAAACTTTAAACACAAGCAAAAAGTGACTAGATTTACCTATTCATAATAGGGATAAACTCACTTTTATAGTGTGCATTTTTTCTGATGATATTCTACACTTTCATCTATTCTTCACAGTACAGTCTGTTGAACTTTTCCCACATGAAAAATAAAAACACAAATGTCTCTATTAAAAACTATTTGGAGTACTTTTTCCCCCCAAGTGTATATAGCTCTTCAGAAATCAAAGGGATCTACTTTATTCTTTCCAAGAGCAAATATTAGAATATAAGTCTAGTTTTCTTAAAGACTCAATTAATTTCACTGCAAATACAGTAAGAGACATTTACATTTTATTTTCAAATATAGGGGAAAGAGCTATGTGATTTCTTTAGTATGTGCTTACCATGGTCACCTTTCTACCATAAGGTCAAAAGACTATTCCTGCAAGCTTTTTTCCACATTTAAAACAGAACGTTGCTCCAACTTTTCCAAGAAGCTGTGATAAGGACAGATGTAGAAATTCCTCTATATATGACATGATATTGCTAAAAAGTGTTTGCTGCCCACTTCTCTCTTTACATTTATTTAGTCAAATGTAAGTGACCTCTTCCTTATCACTGGAAAAAAGTACTGCTATGATACATACTCGATAATGATATATCTGCACGATCGTATTATATTTTTTAACTAACTATGGAGGGAAAGAAGCAGAAAAAGGTGTTACTTCCAGATTACATGCCTCCTGCTCCTTTATGTTAGACTCAGTCTTTCACCAGCATCACTACTAACCATCTCCACCTCACCTCCCCAGAGTGAAACAAGTACACACTGGTAAACTTCCTCATAGAAAAATTCAAGAATCTGTTATTTAGTGTAAAGAGTACATTTAACCCAGACAAAAAGGCAAGCAGTGACAGGTAATTGCAGGTTAAACTCTACAAAACAGAATGCCAAAGGAAGACACTATCATAGAAAGTGAAAGAGAGTGCTAAGGCTTATTTTCTTACAAAGATGTGAAAACAATAAAAAATAGTGCTACACAGCAACATAATTAGTTCATACCTACAACCCAAGCTTAGATTTGGCAGTTAAAACTGTTTTGCAGAAAGTTACTCTTGACTTCTTAATTTAAGAGAGGGGTTGGGGGAAGAAAGAGGAAACCAGTTTTAAAACCAATACACAATCAGGGTTTCCAAACTGTAGCACTTGCATTTATAGCTGAGAAAGATGACTCTTAAAACTGCATTTAGCTTATTGCCCCAAGATTAGAAAAATAAGGTAAGCACAACTTATACATCCATGGAAATAACAAAGAGACTAGCACAGGAAAAGAATCGTCTGGAGGATTCATGTTTACCGCCCTTTAAATGTAAATTATCTTCAAATAAGTTTTTTTTTTCCTCTTTTGGAAGTTTTTCTTCCATATGATAATGCAATCAGCATACGATGCTCTCAGGTGAAACAAATCAAAGCATTTCTTTTCACCTTTTTCACATTTTCAAAACACATATCTATGACACACCTCATGCTGCAACACTTTTTAACTCTGCTTCAGCTAACGAATTTCTTCAGGTCCGAGCCCACACTCTGCGCAGGCTACTGGCTTTCTTGCTGTACTTTGCCAGATCTTTTCTATTTCACGAACTTCTGAACAGAGCTGTCATTATTAATTCTCAGCAAGAAACCTAAGCCACTCTGAATCACTGCAGTGACTGGCAGCAAGTGTCGGCACTACTCACACAACGCCTCAGAAATGGAGAGAAGTCCTAAAGCTACTAAAAGCTCTTAACTAACCTACCACTGATACAGTTCCTGCACAAGTCTTCATGCAACTTCATTAAGTAAGAGAGCAAAGAAAAATGATACATTAGCGTGACACAGTATTTCAGAAGCCAGAAATATTTCAGCATTCTGCCTCTCTAACACCAGTGTCTCTCTCCACACCACTGTCTCCAAGTAAGGACACCACACAGGCTGGAGCTTTCTTTTTTCCACACTTCATTAAAAGTTTATCAGCGACAATTATTCCTCTTGTAACTGTCCACAGTGAAGTTAGGCTCTGAGTTCATTCATTGGACATCAGACATCAAGACTACTTACTTGGCTCTAAACAAGTGTACTGATAACACACGTTGCACTCCTCCTGAAGAAATGCACTGCACAATGTAAAGCATTTATTTACTATGCAAAACTGCACATTTCTCCACAAAATGTGGAAATTAAGTTGTAAGATAATATTCTCCACACAAAACAACTAATAATTACTATTTTTCCTAAAAGGAAATGAAAATGAGAACAGAAAAAAGGGCTTTGGGAAGTTGTGGGGTTTTTTTCCCCTAGAACTCACACTTGCCAGGACCACTGCATTTTAGCAACCATACCACTTTGACAACACTATCATCTGGGACATTGGCAGCTCTGTGGTCCAGTGGTAGATACAACAAAATACTTCAACAACCATAGAGAAGGTTGCTGTTCTACTGATAATCACAGTCATAAACATACAAAGAAAGAAACTGGACTGTGTCTTCATATTGATGGTACTCGCTGTGTGGTGGAAGTGAAGTCAGAAACTTATTTTCAAAGCATTTTGGAAACTCAGCCCACGTTCATCCTGTGAACAAGTGCACTGTAGTACTTTGAGCTGTAATTTTCAGCAGAAAAGATACAGCTGTATTTCTGGTGACGGGCAATTTAAAATACACATTAGCATAGACCACTCTGTAACGTAACTTTATAGAATTATAAATCCACATTTAGAAGTTACAGTAAGATATATTACCTTCCACTTACTATCTCACTGCCTGTCCCTGCTGATCATGTGAATTAGTAGTCAATATGACTTGCTTCACAGTTTCAAGGCAAGCTAATTTTGAAATTACCATGGGCCTCAGAGTTTACCAGAGAATTCTGAAGCTTCTTGCTGTGAGACACAGCCTCATGCAGAGGCTCATGCTGCTTTTAGAGAATAAATCATCTTCAAGAAAGGCATGCCATCACATCAGCAAAACTTCAGTTTTTGTTGAATTAAAATTCTCATTTCTTTATCCTTACAAGTTGTTCCTTCCTAGATTCACTGTTCCATTACTAAGCATACTATAATTTTTTAGTAAACAATTTCTAGATAAATGTTAATCACTGCCTGCCCATTTCCTTAGGAAAGGTAATTCTCAAAAGAGAACACATGCAGATACCTAGATGTGACACTGATGCCTAACTATATTTTTACCTATGTATGCGTTCTAAAATGTTTCCCCTCTTAAAAGGTGTTACCTATCGACCTAATTCGGTTCTGTTGCTGACAACAGCAATACAACTAAGGGATTGCTTAAGCCAGTTGAGGTTGGGGTGTTTTGGAGGGAGGTGAGGTGTATGAGGGTTTTTATGTGTGTTGCTGTTTTATTTTGTTTTTAAATTGTAAGTGAGAACAAGTTTTGTAGATCTCTTAATATTCCTTATTTTTCTTCTAGTTACCCTCAAGATGCATCTCCAAGCAACTTCTACCAAATGGCAAATGTAAGACAACGGTGGTGTAATTTATCAGGTTAAAAACACACAACCAATTTCCAAATTGTCTGTTAGGCACCCATAACTGACATGAATTTAGTTGGTTTAGGCACAAAGAAAAAGAGCAAAGTTTCAAGATAATAGAAGAAGTTACAAGATTCATTCATTTTCCCAGCTCCCTTAACATAAAACATTAGTTTTAACATAAGAAAAATTGCTATAGCTTCCACAGATTACACTAGTTACTTGTTTGATAGACTTGCAATAACTTCTTAAGTGGTTGCCTACACTTATTTTTGCATTTAAAAATTTAGCAGCTATCCTGGAAGCTGGGAAAAGAAACATCTTTAGAACTGGTGTTAAAAATACATCTCTGTTTCCCTACCTGTTTCTCACTCAGAGCTGTGATTTTGGCTTGAAGTTCATGAAGCTGTTTCTTCAAATCAGCATTCTGATTAGAAAGAAAAAATATCTGTGAGAAAGATATTCCATTTGTTAACATAGAGTAGTAGCAGGAAGGTGTTGATTTTTTTGTTGTTTTTTTGCACAGTGTACTACAAGTACAGCACCTCTGGATGTACAGCCAATAAAATTCAAGAGGCTCAACAAAGCCTTACTTAAGTCACTGAGTGCAACAATAATGAGAGGACCTTTCTAGCACTCAAGAGAGATAACCCAGTTTGGAATAAAGACTTCATTAAAACATCCATCAGTGCTTACCACTTTACAAAGCACATTCGTACACTTCATCAAACTTTCAAATTACATGAGAAATGTTTGTTAATATGTAATACAGTAGTATCATACTGTATACAATAGTATGCTCTGGTACTTTACCTAAAGCATTCTCACCTATGCTACTTATGCAAAGACATTATCATACTTTTTGCTGTAGAGCATCAAACATATCTATTAAATCTTAACTGACATGTGTCAAATGAAAGCAAACATTTAAAAGTCTTCATTTCCATGTGTATGTCTTAAATCTGTATTTAAGATAATTACATTTTCCTTAGCACATCATTCATATCAGCACTTTGCTTACAATAGCACTTTCTTAGGCTTAAGATTTGCAAGCCATAAGTATCATTATAAAGACGCAGTCAGAAAACAATTTTTTTTACCAGGACTGTTTCTTTCCTACTAGGAAGGAAAAAATAAAAAACCCCTGTCCTCAGTTTAAAGCCCATGAAGCTTTGCAGAAATGTGACAGAGAAGCAAGCTTCCCTTCATTTTTCTGTTTTTCCACTTTTTCGGTTCTCATTTATGTTGTAAACTCTTCACACCAGATTATGCAGGTTTGCTGTGCTACACAGAAATATTAAAACATAGGACTAGTATTGTCACAGGAGCTTCATGCTCAGGACAACCTCCCTATTTTTATATTCCCCCATACAATTTTGAAATACATTGCAACCTCAGCTTGTTGACAGCCTTCTCCAATATACAGCCAGTTCTAGCAAAACCGGATATTGACCGGTCATCCTTTCCTATTCTAGATGCCACTTAATAATCTGGGATAAAAATGCATTAAGACCATTGGAAGCAGGGACAAGATTTAGTCTTCTTAGCTTCAGGAACGTTGCATGGCTGCTAACACCATGACCTGCCTTTCAGCAGATATCTACTGAAAGCAAACTGCTCTCCAGGCTAATCATTAGTAAACTTGCCCAGCAAGTTGCAGACCTAGCTGAAATCCCATCTGAACATGGAAGTTATAGAAACCAGGTTTTCCAATACCACCCTACTCCCTGCTCATCCCTCCCTGCCAGGGGTCTAACTACTTGACTGTTACAAAAAGCTGCCTTCCCACTCCACTGAGCTCAGTAAAATATATGCTTAGAAAATTACAGGGCATTTAGTATTTTATGGGGATGGGAGCACTTAACAGCAAACCTCAGGAGAGGTTTGTCCCTCTACTCCACATTTCAGACTGGTTGGAGAAGTCCCCATTCAGCACACTGGAGTGCTCAATTGCTGTACAAGATAACCCAAGCCTCCTCAGACAGTCACTGGGAAAGGGATGGCTTCCACTGTCTGTACAAGGAGTCAAGTTATCCCGCTCCAGCAGCTCTGAAACATCCCAAGGCCAAGCACCCACTCTTTGGACACTACAGTGCTGAAGTTGGATACCTAAGACAGGCAATTCCAAACACAATCTTAAACTACACTATTTGGACAAAATTTCTTGGACAGAATACTCTCTTCTTCTACAACTGTGAACCTTCTGATACTCAAAAAAAGGAAAAGTGAATTCTAGTAACAACAGGTTTTATAAAGAGCGGCTTCCAATAGAATCAGAAACTGAACTGTATGTCTGAACTGTACCACAGCCCACAAGAGTCACTTGATTTAAACTATTAAGAGGCAAAAGGCTCCATAAAGGTAGAAGTTTTGGTTTTGTTTTAAACTATCCAACAGCCATTGTTTAAAGACTTTTCTTCTAAATGTTGTGTTATCAAGGAAGAACATAATCAAGAAACATCTAAAATTGTCAAGCTTCATGCACTATTATGTCCTATATTTTTAAGGGTAAATAATGCAATATAAAAATATATAGTTACCTGCGGATCTTGCTTCATTTGGGCAACCAATTTCTAGAAGAAATAAAGATGCAACAATACAATTAAGATTTTCATTACAGATCTTGTTGAACAGCTTTAAATCCAGTATTTTTGAAGAACCTTTGTAAAAACAAAACACTCAGTTTACAGCATTTCAATAGTAAGGCCTGGACTCCAGTGTTCTATCATTTCCAAACTCACTCTTAGTAATATATTAAAACAACTTTACTAAGTCACCACTTTTGCTCCCTCTACTAAATTGCTCTTGAACAAGTGATGTCTTTAAAGGACAATTTAAGCCAGCTGGGTAAAATAATCTAATAGCTCTGTCTTCTCTAGAACTGCTGCTGCCTTTGCTTGCAGTCACAAGAAACACAAATCACAGATAACTGCTGCGAGCACAAAAGCTGTTTGTATATTCAAGAGTAGAACATTTCAAGTACTGAGGGTCCGCCTGTCTGTTGGCTTGGCTGGTACCACATGGAAGACCCATGCTCAGAAGTATCTTTGCCACTTTTCTCCCTCAGAAAGAGATTGAGATCATTGTGGAAGAGATGCCCTCCACATCCAAGGGAAAGCAGACAGATGGTTACCATTCACTATTCTTCCTCCTTCACTTCCTTCAGGCAGCTGCAGGAGAATGCTGTCTATTGCTAAGCAAGGAAAAAGTTACCAGAACATCACCAATGCAAAGCAGGCTCAGAATGAAGAGGCAATACAAACCAAAAATTCCCTATTTCTTTTTTGGTTACAGCCCTGTTTATTTATCACATTGCCATGTCTTCCATACATGCAAAGAACAACAAAGTCTGTACTTTCTTGCCCATTTGCTCATCAGAATCAGAAAAAGGCATGAGAAGCAGAAGGACAAAGCCAGCAAGAAAAATACACATTTCACTTCACCCACACTGATACCACTCAGAGAATTCAGACTTTGTCAACTAATTCTCTTTAAAAGTATTTCATTTCACATCAGAAAAATGGTATTAATAAAAAAAAGCATAACATAAAAATAATTCTGCATCAGACCACAGGTTTGTCTGTATTTTTTTCTTAGTACTAGCCAATAGCAAACAGAGGCATCAGCATGATAAGCATAGAGTGCTATCTCCCATCTTCCAGAAATATACAACTCTGATGCCTTCAAAGATTATGTCTTAGGTTTCATAGCTAGTAACACACTTTTCTTCCACTATTGAAATCAGGAAAACACTCAAGACTCTGTGACAATAAGTTCCAAAGTTAAACTACACAACTTACCTTACAAAAGGACCTCCTTTTTCTTTTGAATCTGTCTCCTGATAACGCAAGCATGAGGGTCAAATAAGACTACGGAAAACCAGTTCTAACTCTAGTCAAGAGGAGCTGGAAATCAGACTTGATGATCCTTATGGGTTCTTTCCAACTTAAGATATTCTATGATGCTATGACTTTATTCATCCTCTTCCTACGTTTTTTCCACACCACACATTCCCCCATAAGTCATCGCCTCTTCAGACTGAAAGTCTCCTGAGGCACAAGTCATTCCCTTGCATCTTTCACTCTTAGCACTCTTCCCCGTACTTCTCCAGTTCATCCCTATCATCTGGAGATTCATTCTTAGCGCTCTTCCCTGTACTTCTCCAGTTCATCCCTATCATCTGGAGACGAAGTTTAAAGCTGCATACAGCACTCAAGCACTCTGGACCGCAAGAACTCCTTCCACAGTGGTAATAGTTAATTCACAGTCCGCTATTGCGGATGTAAAACCAGGGCTGTTTTTTCAAAGTGCGTCACTTGGCATTTATCTACACTGAATATTATTGTTTCAGCATGCCAAGGTGCTCTTTTGCTTACATGTTCAGTTTATTTTTCCTCAATCCTTTCTGCCACATCACAGTTTCACAAGCACCAAGTCTGTTAGTTCTTATACTAAGTGCTTGTACAGATTCAATCATAAGCCAACACAGTCAGTGACCGCAAACTGTTCAGAAAGTTTTTCTATATTTATGGATCTCACAATACTGCGTCATGCAATCATAAGAAAAAAAAAACCACGTTCTTTTGTACTGACCCCAAGCGCAAGCTAAATTTAAGGTATTTTAAAACATACTCATCATTTTGCTATCAAATGAGAGAAGGAGAAGGATGTTTTAGGTTCTTTCCACACATCAGCTCGAGCATCCATGAAGCCCAACCCTTCTGTGAGAACAGCTAAATATAACTGCTTTAACACCTCTTGTGATCAAAACTATGAAGAGCTTACTGTTTCAAAATAACCTTACTTAAGTCAACACAGTAGCAGAATGAACTACTTGGATTTGATGCATCTCTTCTCAGGACAAGCAACATAGATTTGACATGGAAGATATCTGAATATTCAAGTTGTACTCAGATATAACAAAATGACCTGCTCAGTCTTCATTTATGGAGGATTCTTTGATCATCAAAATGAAAACAAAAGAAGTAACTTTTTCTAAACAACTAAACAACTCCTTTGAGTCCTTACTGGTAGCTTAAGATAACATGTTGCCAAAGCAGCAGCATCCTTTGATGCTTCAGAGTTCTGGAGGTGAAGTGGAATAGGCAGGAAACAAGGAGCTATTCTACAAACAAACAAAAATACAGTTATACTGACCATCACTTTCTACAGCTACGTAAGCAATCACAGATGACATCCTGCAGCAGGAAACAGAGGTTTTGCTTCCAGTGCAGAGCTGCATTTTGTACGCTCATCACAGACACCTGTTCACCATTTACAATGGGACTACAAACTATGACTGCACGAGCACTGGCAAGCTTTTTGTAGAGACTCCTCAGGGAAATAAAAAAATCAGATAAGCAAAGGATGACAAGTGAGACAATTCTCCACAAATCCTGAGCGCTGCCAAACGATGGCATATATTGTAGACTTCAGTGCAGAGCTCACTTTTAATGAGGATTCGACAAAGCTAAGCAAACAGGGTCAAAACACCTGGAAACTGTTAAAAAAAGAATTTTTTTTTATATTTTCCAGTCTTCATCCCTGTTCATCATCATTATGAACAGATGTTAAAGATTATTCAAAATTCACAATCTTAAAATTTCTGGTTAGCTTAGGACATAAAGGGGAATGAAGATACACACGAGGTAAATGCTGTTAGACAAACAAGTATGACAGTGTTCTGATCACCATACAGCGGATCATACTTCGAAAAAATACTTACTGGCCTTAAACATTTTAATGCCTGCAGCAAAAAGCCATGGGTAATTTCTGAATTTCCTTACTCCCATAATAAAACTTCATTGAATTCCAAGGGCCTTGGAGGCTCTGAGGAGAGCAAAGTATCCGTCTGTAGTTCTGGAAGTTAATCTTTAGCTTTTCCAAGTTTTACTCCCTAGCCAAAAGCCGTATTTTGTCAAAGCAGACATAGCTTCATTTATTAATCCATCCATTCAAGTCTTTGTGCTATGCTCATCATTGCAGCAAGTACCGAACAAGTTATCTAGAACACTTAGACAAGTTACCAGGTAATTTGGAAACATTTTCCCAATTTTATATGATGGGCTACACTGATCAGTGTAACCTACTATACATGTCTTTTATTCACAGTGTAACAGTTGTGAGTTTCCAATACCCAACAGAAATACTTGGAGACCTGTCTTTAGAAAAGGTCTCATTGATCAATTTAACATTTCAAGTTGGCAGCTACTCTACTGTTTATGGCTGTAACATTTTTGTTCTGAGAATTAATATGTGCATATCCTCTTACATTTGCTAAATTAGGTTTTGGTATTATTATTTTTAATACTTCTCATTTGTATTGCGATGGAATGGCAAACTGCAACTCTACTGCCATATAGGAGCACAGGCTACCAGTAAAAAGACCCAACATCTAAGAATTCCTGAGGCCAAGCACTATGTGTTGATTAGCAAAACTATACAACTACAAGCCTAGAAGGCACTAAAGCAGAAGACACTCCAGAAGAGGAGCACCAGATGAGACTGTGCAGCACTGTGCACATTTCGCTTGCAAGTTCTTCCACCATATTCTTCCATTGCCAACTGAACACTGAAGTTGGCTTCAAAACACTGCAAAAACCTCCCAGAGAAGTTGCTGAACACAGAGTTTTCAGAATGTTTTCTTCACTGCTAGAAAATATTAAAAAAAATAAAAAATATGCCCACCCACAGCCTGCTATGTAGATTTTTCACATTTGCTAAAAAACAACAGGTGGTGGGGTCAAAATGCAGAGTATAAAATTCTAAAGTAGTTTCAAGCTTATAAAACAATTATTACTATAGCTGCGGTGCTATTACTTAATGCTACCATTAGTAGTAATAGTACCAGCAATACTAATGCTGCTATTAATTGAAAGTATAAAAGCAAGAAAGAATACAAATTACCTGGTGAACCTGAATTTCCACTTTCAGAGCCTCCTGTAGAGTCTGCAGCTCCATTCTCTACCTTCTCCACTTTTTCTAGAAGGGTCTTTGCTGATTCCAGTGCCTTTAGTTTCTGGTTTCCTCTTTAACACCAGTGCTATAGAAAAATAAAAGGTTTAGTTTTGGTTAGTGAAGGAGAGAAGCCAATTTGAAAAAAGGAGACTATAACAATGCAGGAATTAAGTAGTGAACAATATTCAACTGCAGCTTTCTAGCCTAAACACAAACAATCTTTCGAACACAAGAAATCTACAGGCTGTAAAAAAATGCCTGCCTTGGAGTCATTTAGCCAAATCTGTTACTTCCCACATATCCCAAAGCTGACATACTTGTCCCTTATCCCAGTTTGCAGGCAGCTATTTCCTCCAAATATCCTATTGCAGTTGCATATTAAATTAGATAATTTAACTACAGAGAATGTTTTAAAAATCTGTGTAGATGAGAAGTATTCTGGAGACTAAAATTCTGCAACTCAAACAGCAATAAGCTGTCAAACAGGATGTACTGCACAGACTTCCATGATACTACAGAGCTGTTCTTAGATGGGGTGGTCTGCATGCAAGTTGACAGAACAACATTAATATATTAATAACCCACTCTCTAAAGTTTGTGCTGAGTTAGTAATTTCAGTTGAAACCTATTTTGAAGGAACAAAAGACTGATATAAAGCAGCGTAAGACTTTTTAGAAGCCATTAATTTTAAAATCCTGTTAATTTTGGAATTCTACTTGTAGAACACGAGTTTACCATCTTCACTTGCACTACAGATTAATCTTCCCAACCTCTGACATAGAAGAGCATTGTATCAGCCATACTTCTAAATCCTTGAAAGCTGAACAAGATATTTTTATTCAGAAATATGTTAAAGGTATCAGCTTCTGAAACAGGATTAAGATTCCTGTCTCTATCCTATATGCTCAAATCACAATGGAACCTGTGTAAAAACATCTATAAATACATACACATAAAAGCCATTGGAAAACATCATAGAGCAATCTTCCCAGTCACTTTTCCATCCAGACACCACACATTAAAGAACTGCTGGAGTGTTAAAACAGTTCCTGTTTTTTTATTTTTTGAAAATAGCTCATAATTATTGCAAAAGTATTGTAGCCAACTCAGGGGCCTTCATAATGGGACTTCATTGTTTTCAAGAGGATATTGACAGTTTAGATTAGACACGTAGGCCGTAAAAAAAGAGAACAGTTCCCGTAAGTTAGAGAATTTTATTTTAATTTCTCACTACAAGAAACTGAAGTGCTGGACAAGTTTGTGAACTCCTGAAAATAAAAAGTTGGGGGGAAGACTGCTTTGTTTCCTCAAATTAATGGTTTCTCTTTGCAAACAGAAATATGTGAAAAAAATTATAAAGGGGTTTTAAAAAAGCATAAGCATTATATTTGAACTCATTCTTTGTCAGCACTGTCTGCTTAGCTTAAAGTCACTTATTTAAATAACAAAAGCCTGATCAGACTTTCTAGTCAACACATGGAATGACCTTCTGCAAGGGCCTTTCCCACATGTGACACAGACGAGCGAAAACAGCTCCCTTTGCAGCACTACTCTATAAAATTGTAATTTGTATCAAGGGATACATGGAAATTACACATAGTTCCCTGTTCTATTACCACAAACAGTAATGAGAAAACAGAATCCTGGATTATTACCTCCACTCACTGACAAGAACAACCACAGCCTGCATTAAGTCCCTACCACTGCAGTTTCAAAAGAAACCGTGCTTCAGAAAACCGTGTGGAAGACGGGCTAATGAAAACTGGAACCCACTGCAGAGGCAAGATGTCTTCCATAAGCCTTGGAAATTCGATTTTGGGCTAAATATACAGGCAGATATGGCCACATATCATTCTATCTTTCTCAGTGCATCTTTGATGAATGAGAAGGCACTCATGAAGAATAGCTAGTATCACTCCATAACTCCATATTACCTTTAAAGTTAAGTGCAAAGCTGCAGAAAAGACAGTTATCTCAACTGAGAATGTTAAACAATATACATAATTTTAATACACATCACCAAAGCCCAATACTAGTTAATGGGAAAAGTGACATGGCACTTCTCGGTAAAAAGCCCCAACAAAACCACAAAAACTATGCAACTACTATTAATGCACAACTTAATCTGACAGAAATTGTAGTATTGATGGTTCATAAAAACAAATCCAACTTAATTTCACAGAAGCCTTGAACAGCTAGAAAGATTTTTCAAAACTAATTTTTAAGAGGTTTAAGGAAACAGTGATGGTGCTTTGCAGAAGGTGGTTGCTCAGCCTAGCCCTGCTTACAGGGGTGTAGATACGAACAAATGTAATTCACTGTTGTGCTGACAAACACATAATGTGACAAGTAAAAACAACCCAAAGCAATTCTATTAACACACCAATCATTCAGTTCCATTCCAAGATATTTGCTAAAATTTAAGATTTTTCTTTCTTTGTCATTTAAAAAGTTAGTAGATTTTAAGAGTACTTATAATTTATTCCTTCAATATATATACACATCTGAAATAGGTGCCATACTACAACATCCTGAAGGATTAATTTCAATTCATAAGACTTACGCTTCCAAGAAAAGGCAAGAGACATTAACGAACTTCTGACCCTTTTCTTTTTTTTTTGGTAGGTTTCCTAAGTCCTGAATCCTTCTTCCTACTTCCCCTCCTCCAGCATTCCCATTATAGCCTCAGACAACTCACTTCACAGTACCGTTTACTTCCAGTTACCTTCTGCTGGCAAAGTTACACTGAAGCACATTTTAAACACAGAAAACAACCTCATCTTCAAAAACTAAGTGTCTGCTATTTAAGGAAAGAGAAACTAATGCTGCTTCATCAGCAAAGGCCACACAGTAAAGAATGATGTTTAGCAATCACCTCTGCCAGCTGCTGTATTCATCAGCTGCAGCACCAGAGATCTCCTTAGTAAAAAACAGCCACAATAAGCAATTATGAGAACTTTGTTAAATTACAAATAAGTGACCACATATTTGGCATAGTATCCCAGCCAAGGCATGCATCACCATCACTTTAAAGAAAAGGAAACAGGCAAAGGACAGTGAAGAATTTATTACCAGGTTCTGAAAAGTTCTAAGCACCCAAATCACTGGTGGCATGGGAGAACACATTAAATAAGATGGACATTTAAAAATTTGGTCAAGTTGCTGATCTCTGGTTATGGAATACATAACAGTTATTTGGTTGTGACCCTCTAGAACTGAAACACTCTAGAACGTGCACTTCCCTTTCCACACAGGAATAACTATCCAAAGTTATCCCTGTCCAAAATTCCCCTGAAGTACCCTAAATGCTTATTAAATGGTTTTTGTTTTTTTGTTTTTAAAAAAGTGATCATTCCTTACAGCCAACAAACCAACAGATTGCATTTTTTTGTTTTATAAAGAACAACATCTAGAAATATCTATGAGGGCAGCCAGTTAAGTACTGCTATTATTTCCTGTGAAAGCAGGTACAGAACTACATCAGGAAGTGGTCACACACATTTTGAGAGTACAAAAATCTTCAGTGTTTTTGAACTTTTCTTCTTTTAGACTGAACTTCCAAAGGGAATATTTTAAAACTTAAGTCCAGTGGCATTGTAAACTACCCAGAATACCACATACACAAACATGCCTAAAACCATCCCTGAATTAATCATAAAACATACTGCATTTTCCACTTTACTCCTATGACAGTGGAATTATTTTAATTAAGGAGCTCATAGATGATTGACGTTGCATGGGTGGGTTGGTCTGCAAACATCCTTCATCCTGTTAGTTTTTAAATAAAAACATGCAAATGCCTCATTCAGCGCTAGAATCGGTGATTTACAAAAGGAAAGCAGAGGACTGTGGAGTACATGCATCTCCTGTACATCTAAACCTCCAAGCCTCAGCCAGAAAAAGCACTGAGAGCAAGAGGTACATTTGCCTTTCCTTGGATTGATTTCAACTACTGGAGGCAGCAGCCCTCCATTCAATTTCTCGCTGGCACACATTTGATATAAATAATCCCTTATTTCTTATGTGGTTGCTTCAAGACTTAAAACTTCATACTCAGGTAAGGACCCGAACACAGTGCAGTTAAGGTAGTAGATGTTTAATACTATACAAATATTCAGAGACTGAGTGAAACCTTAAACCCTACAACAATAATGTAAGTGCATTAGCACTTCTCTATTATTATCATCTCAATTAAATACAATTCACATCGGAACCTCTAAAATATCATAAATATATTTAAACTGCACCTATTTTGGAAACTACACAAGAAACACACCTGACAAGGGGTGTGTGTGTATATATATATATACACACACACAAAATATAGTTACATATGAAAAAGGTAGGACCCATATAAAAGCCATGAATGCCTTCGGTGTGTATGGAAGGACTCTGAATAACTTAGTACTTCAGACAGAATTCTTTCTGCACCAAAAATACCTTCAAATAAATACACAGAAAAAAAATTAACAGTATTATTTTTGAGTAGATGAATTTAAGTGTGCGCTGTGTACTTACAGACCCTTGGGCCCAAATCTCAGCCCTACAGTGATTTTATTTGTAGGACTGGGGCTTCCATCAGTAACATTTACTTTTTAAGGTTTAATTTCTGAATATAAGAATAGATAGGATTTCAGTTTCAGTAAACATCAACCTTTTCCAGGAATGTATGCCAACTCTTTGTATAATCTATCCTTAGGTAAACCATCTCAGCCCTGGGAAGAAAGCACTTACCAGGTGAGAGAGTTACTCCTTTCAGCTCTCTACCTCCTCCTAGGAAAGAAAAACAACAAAGATAATTACAAACCACTTAACTACAGTTTGAAAATCCAAACATTTGGAAAGTTGTTGGGGGGGGGGAGGGGGGTTAGGGAAGAGTTGTTTGGGTTATTTTTTTTTCCAGCTTTGGGCCACTTGGTTTTTGGCTTTTTTTTCCCTTTAAATGCTGAAGCTAACTGTAAGATACCACTTGGAAAGAAAATCTGTTTGAGATGGCAGGAAAGCCAAGGAAACCTAAAATTCCAATCTGGATTAAAATACCAACTATTACTGTCACTAGGGAAAGAAGAGATTACAAATTCAAGCTTTTCTTGTCCCGTGCAAGGCTTGTGTCACCCTCCCCTAGGGGAAATACCTCTTCTCCATCACATTTATCAACATCTCAATCACAAGCCCTGTCAGTTGCCACAGTTGAATATGACAAGGTCACCCACCCCAGACATTTGCCCACCACCTCTGCGAGAGCTTACACCAACACAACAAAGATGGTAGAGCAGGTGGCGTGTCAGCACAGTCACTAGAGCTCAAATCCCAGAGTACTGATGGAAACTGAAATCAATGTCAGTTTAAGCTAATGTGCCAGGTCATGAACTGCGGAGACCAAGACAATGCACTGCCCATTACGCTGCCTGTACCATGGGAAGAACAACATTTAGCAGCAGAGCAAGGTAGTACCACTTCAATCACCCTCATATGAATAATAAAAAACTTGTGAGTCAGAGTCCTAAAGAGATAACTAAAATCTAAATGATAACTTACTCACTCAATTACTCTGCCTGATGCTAAAAGCAGCCTTCAAAATACTCCAATTTTCTAGTAAAATACTAGAATATTAGCCTATTTTAAGCTTTAACTCCACTGCTAACAAGATCTTTGCAGATACGTTTCTATCCACACTTCATCAGGGAGCTGAAGTTTAAGCCCCAGCCTTACACAGAGATACAGCAGTAGAAAGCCACAGAATCACCTCTCACTCAGTGGAGACCGGCACGAGTGGAGGAGTTCACATCTCCTGACCAGCAGAACCAGAGGGCTGATGCACACCAAGAACAGCAGAGAAAACAAGAAGCCTACTCCTGACAGTGACTGTAAGTACGGTTGCTCTCCTAGTCTCAAATTTTAGCGGGCATTTTGAACAACAAAATATTACAGAAGTTGTTACATTATTTTAGAGCCATTTCAGGTGAGTGTAAGTAACATCCAACCGCTAACATTGTAGGTTATGAACCTGGGAGCATGGACAGTTTGAGACTATATTCAAATTAAGTGCATTTGCTCTGGATGCTACAGAATTGGAAACACCTTCAAATTCAGCAGACGGTGCTGAAGAGACAGGTGTGATTCTCAAACTCCAGTTGTTTCTTCTTCAATATTAAAACCTTAGTTGTCATCTGCATCTCCCACTATCAGTTATTTCATTTGTCCAAAAGTCTATAGAGGAAGCTTTTTCATCATGCAAGCACTAACAGTCCCTCATCAGCAAGCAACTACAACTATATCTCCATGCTATTAATAAAGAATAATTTTTTTAAATTATCTCACTGCTGTGGAAGACTGCCTCTGGAAAGATAAAACAGTCAGCGCTACACATCTGCAAACACACTCTTGGAATAAAAAAAGTGTGATTTTAATTTAAAAAGAGAAAAATATCAATTTTCTTGTAGCACAAGTACACACAAACTGAAAATCGTCACTTAAAAATAACACCGTGATCAACTGTTCCTTCCTTCTTTTTTCCCCCCCACTGGTACATAGAAACTCGCCTCCATACAAGACCCAACCTTCATCAAGATTGAACTGTGCAGAAAAAAGCTGCACTGTGACAAACCTTGGGATTGCATTAAGCCACTCTGAAGGGCTGCAACCCCAGGCTGCAAACCCAGGGGCTCCGGAGGACAAAGTTAGGAACACCAGGAGTTTAATCGTGATTACCCAAGTGATGTGCTGTGTTGCCTTGGAGAAGTCACTTAAAGAGGGAATGGAAATATATTTGCATCCTCTTCTGCACATAATTCATTACAGGCTTTTTTGTAAGTGTTTAAAACAGGTTAACGTTTGAAAGTCAAGTCTGTGGAAATACAGAATACTTCAATACTGCCCTCGTGCAAGTATAGTATATTAACCCGCATCTCTGCCTCATTTAGCAGGGAGGGCAAGCTTAAAGAATCAAGTATGTCGAATAATTTCTTTTCATTCAGAGTTTTCAGTTTGCATGCTTTTCTTTTTTATTCAACATCTCAGCTCTACACCAAATGAAGAATTGGTTTCCTCCTAAGCAGCACACTAATGAGAGCCACAGAAAAGCTTGTGCCTGATACAGGCAAGTTTTCTTAGACAGGGAGTTGAGACAGAGAAAGAAACAAATAGCCAAGACTGGTAACTTCAAGCACCTTACTTTCTCCATTGCCCTTAACTTTTTATAGCAGAGAACAGTTTATGACCAGGTTCTTGACAATTCTCTGCAACTGTAGCTACTAGAAACCAACCTGGAACAGTATTAATCAAAAAGGTACCAGATAAAATCCGCTCTATAGATGAAAGGAGATTATTTCCTGTTCATGACAAGAGTACATGCACAAACTCACATTGCCTCTCTCACTACAAAACACATTAGAAAGTTAAGATTAGACAGCTCACAATCACTCTTATCAATAGAGAAGTCTGAAGAGTTTAGCATTTTGCAGCATTTCTTAAAAACCTGAGCAAGTAGAAATACATCATGACATCTCAGCTATTCATTTTTTACTGAGGTTGCCCTTTGAAGGCTCTAGAAACACGCACTGTAAACTGTCTGAGGTATGAGTCTGCAGGGCTAACTCTCAGATTATTACAGTATATCCTGCAATATTTGGAGGTTTTTTTTTCAACCCCAGCTTGGGGAGTCATATTTCTATATCCCACTCTGCTTTCTATTACAAACACCAACTTCTTCCAAAAACATATGTATGATCAGAAGAAAAGCTTGACTGATGCTTACCCATATTTACAACAAGCTAAAAACAAAAAGCAATTAAAATTTGCATTAACCACATAAAACAAAGTTTTAGAAATATGTTTTTATTAGTGAGATTGACTGCTGAGAATCTGATGTTAGCATTACTAACCGGGAAAGGTAGTTTGCTATATACATAAGACTTGAAGTAATATTCCCACATTCCCCCCCGCCAAAAACAAAGGCTCTTAGCCTTTTCAGCAGTTCTTTATAACATATGTAAGGAAAATACAGCACCATTACCAAAACAATCATATTCTGCAGATCAACTTAAAACTTCTTGTTGAAGTTTGTAA
>NW_010172587.1:0-207 GCF_000695765.1 Mesitornis unicolor
TGGAAAGCAGCCCTGAGGAAAACGACTTGGGAGTCAATGAGAAGCTGGACATGAGCCACCAATGTGTGTCTGCAGCCCACAGGGCCAACTGCATCCTGGGCTGCATCACAAGAAGTGTGGCCAGCAGAGAAAGGGACCTGATTCTGCCCCTCTGCTCTGCTCTGGTGACACCCCACCTGCAGTGCTGTGTCCAGCTTTGGAGTCCAC
>NW_010172587.1:576-4973 GCF_000695765.1 Mesitornis unicolor
AGCAACCTGATCTGGTACCAATGTCCCTGCTCACTGCAGGGTTGGACTGGATGAGCTTTAAAGGTCCCTTCCAACCCAGTACATTCTATGATTCTATAAATTGAAGCACCACTTCTTCAATTCAAATGGCTTCTCTCTACTATCGCTTTGTAGTACTCCTCTTTATTTAAAGTTATTCTGTACCCAACTTAAAACTGCATTATTGTCAGCATATGAGGGGGAAAAGAAAAATGCAATACCCTGAAAGAATTACTGAAGGTCTAGGACTAAAAAAAAAAGCAACATCAACGACCATAACCCGAGATATTAAGGCCAATAGACAACTCCACATCTATGTATGTAGAGTATTGCATCTTTGAAGTAACACTGTCAGCATGATACTATAAATCAAATTTACTCACTAGTAACATATCTTGATCCTGCTCAATCAAATTTTGTATGCTAAGGTGCCAGTTTTATCACACAAAGACGGACTTTGTCATATCCTCTGAAGCAGAACAAATTCAAAGCAAGTCGCAGGCAGAACAAGCAAAGCAATAGTGTTTTCTAGGGAATATATCCTGCCTGAAGCAATTTTCTTTTTACAAAAAAAGAATTCTAAATTGGTCCTATATGATTTCATGATAAGGTAAAGGAAACTGGTAACTCTTCATATCACAAGCCACCTGAAACGAACCCAGAGACAGATGTAGCTCATGCAGACCCCAGAAGACCTTAACAACACACCACAAATTCCACAGAGCCCTGGTACCTCACTCTACCTTCATCTGGGTGCATTTAGGCAGTGACCTATGCACATTACAACAACGCAGCAGTCTAACCCCTGAAGCATCAAAGAGCAGAAAACACACAAGAAGCTGCCATTAGCCTTAAATATTACGTGCACTGACTCTCTGCTCTCTTCTGACTCTGTAGGAACACAACCTTTAAGCTGGAGAAGCTGAGGACCCCAGTAGCTCACAAGTGAAGAAAAGCAGCTTAATTATATCTTACTCCTTTAAATCTGAACCTAGAGCCAGAAGACTCTTTATAAGGATGGGCTATCACCCAAACTTGTCAGGAAATAAAATCAAATGACCTCCTACCTCTTCAATGCGCTTGTCAGCAAACAATAGGATGATCAATCAAGGTGGTTATTCACAGAAGTACTTTGAACAGATTTAATTCTACTCAAACTCAGCAGAACTCAAGTGTTGTGCCTCTTCTGGATTTATGGTATGAAATGCTCTTTCACAATAGATTTTTTTTTAAAAGCTCATCAATCTTAGAAGGAAAGAATTTTATAATCAGTTTATTTTGCAAAGGAAGGCTTAACCTAACCAAATTCATGGCTCTATTCAACAGCAAGTCACTGCCAACATACTGCAAACTGAACTTTATACACCAGAGACCAAGAGAAATCTCTATGAAACGATCCATGGTGACACAGCTGCACCCAAACACATAAGTAAAACTTGGAAGAATATCCTTTTAAACATAACAATCTTTGCAAATTGAGGAAAAAAATAGGTTAAAAGGTAGATTACAGTTTCATACGGCCACTAAGCCCAAAACAACACTGCCATGACATTTAATTTGGTCAAAATCAGACTGTAATTAAAAGAACATACAGCAAGCTGGCACTCAACTCCCTAAAAGGTCTGCCCAAGCCCTTCCAGGTGCAACATCTGAAAGAACTGAAGAGCAGCAAGGCAGTCTTCTCATATAACCAAAAGATGCATCCTGTAAGTCACACACTGTGCCTAAAAACGTTCAAGAAAACAAAAATTCAAACACATGACCAAAAGCAGTTATCATGTAACTTCTCTTCTCCTGTTCTGAAATCGTGAAGTCCAGCGGCTAGTCCAGCCTATTGAGCAACGAAATGATCTTTTCCTAAAGTACATCCAGAACCTTGCTTACTTGATCCTGTGATTTGATCAAGGCCACACACACAACACGCATTGGACGTACCTGCTAAGTACCTGCTAGGAAAATGGCTTCTTTCTCCAGAAGAATTTAAAACTGTACGGCATTCAACAAATAATAAATTATGTTAAGAGAAAAAAGGAACGAAAGAATTGCTAAATCTCAGATAAAGTGAAAATGTACAAGGTTGTCTATTCCAGGGACATAATTCTCTCTGCAGAGAATATTTTCCCAATTGGCTCATTCATAAATTAAGCAAACTGTAACACAGTGACGTTTTTTCCCACAGTCAAAGATAAAAATAAGATATTCATGCAATTTTTAAAAATTATTAACTTAATTTGTATTGAGCTTAAGCTTTTATTTAAAAAAATAAGAACATTTTAAAAATAAAAGGTTATTGTCTATGAGCAGGCTTTCAGCCACACAGTGGTCTCCATTATTTCAAGGTAAGTTCCATTCCTGTATCTGCCATATTGTTGCAGCCATGGAAAATTTTGGTTTATTAAAATGGGGAGGTATTTATTTAAGCTGTAGAGATAAAAAAACACTCTAACCAAGCAACGTAATTATAGCAGGTTGATGATAAGTTAGGATAAGTATAAGTACTTAGGGGGGGTAAGTACCAATTCAAGAGAAGAGCAGATGCAATAAGAATTAAATAACAGCACACAGGATAATAGCTGTGGTCAGCCAGCCACGAGAGTAGGCCATGGCTTTACTTCTCTTTCCATGTTGAAATTATATAGGGGTAAACTTTTGAAATAATTCAATGTCTTATATGGCATAATGGTGAGGTCATTTTATGCAAGCTTGTACAATTTCGCTTTGTTCAAGATGTATAAATGGGCTGCGAAAATGTATGGACTTTGGAGCACAATTAGAGGAGCCCCCCTCTGTGCCTCCCCAGCACTGCAATAAAGAAGCGCCTGCTTATCTGATACTACGTAGATCAGTTTTTCTCACCGTGATTGTGATCCCGTCAACAATATTACTAGAAGTGGTTAAATTATAAAGCAAAATACACTTGAACACAACCCATTTAGTGTAAGTTCAATTCAAACAACTAATAATTAAACTAAAGGCAAGAACAACAACCCCAAATTTCACAGTTTCAGGAGAATCTCAGCACAACCCAGTCCAGTGAAATGCAGTGTTTAGACTCCTCTGTTGCAGACGATTGTTCAACAGGACGTACGTTCGTCAGAAAAACGCACTTCAAACCATCAAATAGCAGACATCACACAAAACCAACCCTGTTTTACGCTAGATCCATGCACTTTTTTAAACCTCACCATAAACCCAGCTTCCTGGAGTTCAGGACACGGGGCCATGCCAGCAAAGACTCCTGTTTCACTGCCTGTGCACCTGCACTGCTCTCCCATGTGTATCAGGAGAGCACTGCCACAGGGAATTCCCTGGAGTGCTTCCCTCCTCTGGTGCAGAAAAGCCTGATCCACTTACATTACGGACCATGCCTAGTAACGCTGGAAAATTTAAACATTAAAAGAATTTAAAATTCAGAAGAATTTCAGTTCTTGTAAGCACACCAAGATCTAGCCCTTACAGGTGACTAAACACATTCTCCTGCATTATTTCCTAACTATTCCTCTAGCCTTTTATAATTACAGAATTACTTTTCCCCAGCAATGTTAAGTTTGCAAAATTATCTCCACACCATGCACTTTTATTACACCTAAAAGTCACAGCCTTCAGTGTCATGCCTTTCTTTCTAAACAGGATATTCTTGCTCTACAGCTCTGATATTTGTCCTGTCTGAGGCACAGGGTCTGGGCAGGGTGCGCATGAACCTCTGGTGGGAGGGAAGGAAGAGGGAGCCAGACTCATCTCAGCTGTGCCCACCAACAGGGCAAGAGGTAAAGGGAACAAATTGAAACACGTGACATTCCATCTGAACACAAGAAAAAACCAAAACTTTTTATTTTATGACTGTGAGAGTGGTCAAACACTGGCCCTGGTTGCCCAGGGAGATTGTGGAGTCTCCATTTATGGGGATATTCAAAACCTGACTGGATACAGACCTGGGCAACTGGCTCTGGGCGACCCTGCTATAGCCAAGGGTTGGACTGGATGGTCTCCCTCCTGACTTCAGCTATTCTGTGATTTTGTAAAGAGCAAGTCAGGAGAACACTAGCAGAAAATTAAAGCCATCAGGAGGATTACCTCCCATATCCAGGAACAGCTCAGGATCCACACTCGGCTCAAATGACTGAGGTTCATAACGCTCATGAGGCAACTGAAAGGCTGGGATAGGTCTAAAGTACAACTCATTAAAACAAAACATACCCATATTCTCCATCTAGAAATTATGTATCATCTTGTAACAATTTTTCCTGCATTTAAAACACGCAGACTCCGGAAATACAAGACTAGCTGTGAAATCTGCCACAGCCACACGTTTCACAGCTCACTCTGGCAGGACAGGCTAGGTAGCCAGATGCCAAAGCAAAATAGCTGTGAGACAGGAA
>NW_010172587.1:5004-8025 GCF_000695765.1 Mesitornis unicolor
GCCTTTACTCTAACACCTTCAACTTTTCACTAGGACAGTTAACTTTTCTATCCCCATCTATGAAACAGAAGATGTGCTCTTTGTATGTACAGCTCAAGCAAAACCAAAAAACCACAAAACACAAAAAACATGGCTACCAACAACAAAAAACTCCCCCCTTACCCAGTGTCAGTTTTGACTATCTAAAGAACGCATTTGCAATATCAGTAAAACCATGCCAGCTTCAGTTTTCCCTAAAGCACATCCGTTAAGCATGCCTATGCATGACTTCAAGGCTTTTGAGGTATAGCAAAAAGCAAAGATTTGCAGTAATTCAAAGAACAGTTGAATTTCAGAACTTACTAAAAGAAGCTGGACTATTATAAATACTGTACTTCAACTTCTGAGCTACAAACTCACTCTTTCTAAAAAGACAGTCCCGTTTTATCTTCTAAGCTCTCAGGTAGTAAGTAATTGTTTTTTTCTACAGCTCTTCATACATTTGCTTGTAATTCTGTACTGCTCACATAGCCAGAGGCAACCTGCCCACACAGGAAGGAAGGCAGAAATGCAGCTGCCTCACCAAGGCAAATGATTTGTCTTAGAACTGATATCAAGTATATTTTTAATGGTAGGTCTCTCCCAATTAAATCTATTCATACATAATTTGAGCCAATACTCTTTGGTACATTCAGACAAAAAGCTCCCTGACAACTGTCAATTATTTTTCTCAATTTCACCTATTTTTTCCCCTCTATCAAGTACATTCTGTGCTTTGTTCGAGAAAAGACGCTTTCTTTGTCGAGCCAACAGCTGTACTAAGACATAAGAAAAAATGCTTTAAAGCCACTGATAGATAGGTAACCAGCCTGGCAGCTCCACAACTGTTCCCCAGCACATGCAAAACATTCTCTGACAGGTTGTAAAAAAAACCCCAACAAACAAACAAACAAAAAAAGCCCCTGCAGCTTTGTTGCTTATTCCACAATTACTCCAAGTTTAGAAGATCGTATTATGGTATAACTAAAATTTACAGACCTAGGTATCTGAGTGGATTACAAACCCATGAACAGTGCTAGGGTCCAGTCCTCACTCACTCAAGCTGGAGGACCAGCACTCCCACAGTGCAGCTCAGGCAGGGACTGGAGCTCCAGGGGCCACTGGGCAGGAGGCCAGAGCCCCCTGAGGCTTGTCAGTGCCATTAAGGTCTATTCATGCACTCAGGATCCTGACACATAGCCACCACGTTAGCTTATCTTAGACCACTAAAGAAAGATATTGCTCACTTTTTACTCAGGTTTTTAATCCAACAACTGTGTTTCCTCAGTCGAACCTTTCATGGCTCATGGATTTATGAACTGTGCACTCCTCATGCCAGTCCACACTAGCCACATCATGAATGAAAACAATTATTCTACAGTTATACTTTGACCTAGACAAAAGGAATGTAATTGCAACTATCTTTCTACAATTCACATTACTGAAGACTAATAATTTAAAAACCATGGCGGTAAGAGGTAACCATGTCATCAGGGTCAAGTAAAGAGAAAAATGGGAGGTTCTGCAGAAGACATCATCTCTGCTGCCCATTTAGCCTTCAGAAATATTGATGTGCCGACTTTTCAGGCACACTACAAATGAAACTCCATGGAAAATAAACCAAATGGCAGCCATCCATAAGAGATTATCAAAAGACTGTTGCAGACAGAGCTGAAACAAAAGCACTCAAATACAGAGGAAAGATGGAATACGCAGCATCGACAACTTGAGCACAAAATATATTCTGGAACTAAAATAAACCCTTGAAAAGTTTCCCACCAGATGTAGCTTGCATTCGATTTTCTTACCTGATCTGCTGCAATGAAATAGGTGCTTTAATTTGCTGATAATAATCAGGATATTTTTTCTTGGAGGGCAAGTGGAAAAAGGGTTCAGATATGAGCTGGCCCTGATTATTTCGGCAACTTCTAACTGTGTCATAAAGCTGATAAAGAGGATTAGAAGCATCCATGAAGGAAGTAATGCTCTCTGCTTCTGATTCTCCTTCTTCATAACGAGCAGCAGCTGCACAGAGAGAAAGGAAAAAGGTGAAACTCAGCAGGACAACTCAAAGTCAGTTTTTCTGCTTGATACTTCAAATGGATAAAGATCTAAACAAGAAGAAAACGCAGTCCTGTCTGGCAGTCAGATTCATACCTCAGTAGAGGACATCACAAATATATCTTATGAGTCTCTAACTGGCAAAAGCAGTACTTTATCCAGGTATTGCAAGCTCTCTTATCAGATGAGACTTTAGTTCTAGCACTGGTAAAATATCCTTGCCACCTACATAGAGAACCACTGAGGAGTGTTCAGATATGAAACTACTTAACAGGACTATTCAAGCACACACTACCCATAAAGAGTTATGTCCTTATTTACCCATGAAACCATTAACACCACTATTTGTGCCAAGTGCATTTGTATGCTGAACTGCCATTCTGCTGTCTGACAAGAGCTCGCTACACTGACAGACCACGTCTGGGATCTTCAGAGGTGACTCGCCAGGTAAGAGAAATGGAGAAACTGATCATGGGTTTTTTCATACATATCAAACAGGTGACCTCAGAACTTTTATAACCCTCTAGCCCATATTAATCACAGCTCAATTAAAAAACGGTGACATTTAGCAGGAAAAGAAAATGACACCACAGCCTGAAGGTACACCGCTAATACATGCAGCAAAATTTTAATTACCAGAAGCATTTTACAAGAAACTATTTACTAATTTATATAGTAAACTTTTCCAGTCATAATATGAAGCATATATGCTTCAGGATTAGGATGAATGAAAGAGATTCTATGAAGAACAGACAAAATTAGGAGAACCATTACATGAGCAATGTAATGCATCCTGGTAGTGGAAAGACAGGATGGGAAGCAAAAAATGGCCAACCCTTCCATGCTCCTCAGTAACATGAATGGTGTAATTTGTACCTTGCAGACAGGCATAACATAAAAATTACGTGGGTTTGCACATGCTAGAGTTAAATTATTCACTCT
>NW_010172587.1:8056-20202 GCF_000695765.1 Mesitornis unicolor
CTCTTATGAGTTACAGTTTGAAGGAAAGGACACATTGGGTAATTCAGTTAGAGAACTGTCTTTTGTCTAACACTCACACTGTTTCCAGGTGGTATTTTCATTACTGCTCAGTGGAGGCTGGCAATTTTTCAGTCTTTCTATCCAAGTTCAGTAAAGACATGCTGAAATGATGTCAAAGCCAGGGGACACTCTGCATAACAATGTAGTACTATCACCTTTCCTCTGCAGTCTGACATTGCAGAGCTACGTGAGTGTATAATATATAACATCTACCAGACAAGTCAGATGCAAGCATGTGCAGACGTTGAAGACGTTGAATATTACTGATTCAGAGAAGGCACTCAAAATTATCCTAATTACCTCTCTGTATGGCAGTGAGCATCACTTAATGGCCCAGCAGCAACTACACAGTAGCCCTCAAAGCAGGCCCTGGGCAGAATAACTCCACAGAAGATTGAAGGCAGCACTATGTTATCCTAACAAACCAACCTGTACATGGAGATAAATGCTAACAGCCAAGGGAATGCTATCAGGTAAAGCAGGTCTCCAAAATATGGTTATGCAGCAAAATACTGTCTTTGGTTTTGTTTACTCAAACAGCTCAGTCCTGGGTGCTCCATCAAAAAGTAAGAAACAGGACAGGAAAAGCAGAACGGCTTGTTTTCTCAGAAATCCAGCTCTGCTGAAACATTAAAAGGGAATTCTACTATTCAATCCCAGCAAAACCAGGACAACCAAGGAGAAAAAATAAGAAAACAGTCAAGTATATTAGTGTTTTCTGATATATGGCAGCCAGCAACAAAGTAGTTCAATACCTTAAATAAAAATGCACTTCCTTTGTATTAGAAGTAGAATACAAGACACTCCCTAAAATAAAAATCTATGTAAATTAAACAGACACTAAAAGGAAAGTGTTTACATAAAGCTGTATGCACAGGAGGTTCCACTTCAATTTGAGGATAAACTTCTTCTCAGTGAGGGTGCCAGAGCACTGGCCCAGGCTGCCCAGAGAGGTTGTGGAGTCTCCTTCTCTGCAGACATTCAAAACCCGCCTGGACGCCTTCCTGTGTAACCTCATCTGGGTGTTTCTGCTCCGGCAGGGGGATTGGACTGGATGAGCTTTGGAGGTCCCTTCCAATCCCTAACGGTCTGGGATTCTGTGTAATACAGCTAGAAACATTTTAATTATGATGTGTATGTTCTTTAAAAGCAAAGTGTCAAACATATATTCTTACATATTCAGAAAACAACAGCGTTCTCCTAATATGAAACCCCTTATCTTAAGAACTGAAGAAGAATGTGCTATTCAGATCAGAAAACAGAAAAAAACTTATTTTGCTGTGGAACAATCTAAGGCAAAAACGTAGATTCTTTAACATGCAGTAGCACTAGGTCCCGCATCCCCACCAAGCGCACACTGGCAGTGGAGAGTAAATCAGTTGTTCCCCTTTCATCCGGCTGTCACCGCACCTACAGCCAGCAGACAGAAAAAAAATCCACAACAAATGTAGTACACCATAACCACAAGATATGTGCCACTCAGCAGTCACAAGGAAAATGCTGATTCCGTACCACAGTGACTGTTTCCTAATGAAGGAACAGCTTCATAATGGAGTGATGTTAAATTGACTTCACTGCAAAAGCAGGACGCCATCTAATTTACCACTGGAACTGAGCTTTATTATCAGATATCAACACACTTATCATATACCTGTCCTCTTACTCAATGATGAGGGAGAGAGGAGAGTATGTGAATGTATGTGAAGGAAAATCAGTCTTTGCTCAGTAAGTGATTTTCTCTAAACACTCGTCTCTGTTGTCCCAAAGCATCTAGACAACAACAAATGCTCAAAGTCTAACTAAAGATAGATGCTAGCAAAACTAAAATAAATGAAATAATAATAAATAAAATACCTTTATCTAAAAATATTTCATTTTGTAAACAAGTAATGCATAATGACCATCTATGCCTGTCTTTACAGCTTTACAGTGACGAGAAGGGGAGCTGCAGAAGCTGCTCATGTCCTAGTATGTTTGAGCTGGAAGTCTTCTACAAGCTCCAACACACCTTCATCCTTCAAAACCGTGACGATAAACTCCAAGTTGGAAACAGATATTGTTCATTGCTTAGGCAACCGCTACAACCAAAGAAGCTCACAAAGATTTAGTTCTCTCTATTGAGAAGGAGAAAGTGCTCTTAATGTCCAGTCATGCAGCCTAGTTCTTATTTACTTTCATGAGTGTCAGAGGAAGGAAAAAAGATAACATAAGCAACTAACAAAAAGACGACTTGGTTTAAATGAACACCCTTCACAATCGCAGACTGAAAGCACAGGGATGTCCAGGCAGTATGTTAGAAGGACTGAAAATCTTAAGTATGACAGAGATCTGCCGGAAAAATTGACATTGCCTCTTAGGTGGATGGAATAAAGACAGGAGAGCTTCAACAGCAGCAAGGCAAAAATCTCAGACGCATAGGGAAGGCCACATGAAAATTACAACAATGTCCATGGCAAAAGTGGCACCTGAAAATGGTTAAATCACTTCAGGAATTCAAGTAATATAAAGATGTAAAAAGCTACGTGTTTTTACAGAATTACAATCTGAAAAATAGCAGCTAACAATCACACTGAACCAAGCTAATAAATACTCCTCACATCTCCCAGAAAGGAGCTGCTCTGAAGCAGTAACTGAACTATGGGCTAACCAGGGATGGAAAAACTTCTGCGCACAGCGAGACCTAAAATGATTGGAAAACTTCTACAGCATATCCATCCACCAGGAGACAGTGGTGAGTACAGTTCAATTACCAGGCGTGAAATAAATGCCTCAAATACATATATTGAAGAGATGCATCACTTCACATCAATACAGAAGTAATGTAAACAAAAAATGAAACAAGAGTGTATGTACAAAAACATTTTGGAAACCTGCTCCGAGATGAACGTAAGGAAGTTACTGAGAATGTCACTATCAGGACAGGCTAACTTAAAGACAACCTGTAAGAACTTATGACCTATACTGAAAGATCTGATATAATACATATATGCTTATAGTACAGTGCTAAAACCTGCTTACTATGAAATTAAGGGTGCTCTATGAAGACATGCCTTTCTGTGTGCTTTTGATAATATAAACCTTCATGCAATTTTCAGGACTGCTAGGCTAGACCAGATACTTCTATGTTAAGTTCTAAAATGTATCTATCCTTACATCTCATACAGATTTCCTTCACCTGAAAAAAATAAAACCTGACAGGTACTTAGAGAGACCCAGTGGTACAAGAGAACAAGAGAGAAGAAACCAGTGTGAGCGAGATTTCTCTCAAACAACTGCAGCACTGTAAATCTCTTTTACTGCAAGAAGCACCCGATGTCTTCTCCAGCATCTTCTCTTCTGTTTCATATGAGAAGGAATAAAGCCAAGCAACAGTTTCCTATAGCTTCGATAAGGATACTTGGAAACACACACACACACACACACACACACACTAAATGAAAAACATGCAGACAAGTTGGACCTACCCTATCTGACCAGATGTACATTTATAAATTCACACTTAGAGGAAACAGGGACTGAATTTAACAGAATTACATGCTGACTTTGGAAACACTACAAAATACTTTTGAAATAGAGATTTTTAATGTGTCAGGAGCTCTACAGTTTTGCTCATTTTGAATACTTTATTTGAATAAAATAAACAGAGAAACTGTGTTTCGTTTCCTACCAGCCAAAGCTGCATCCTCGTCACTTTCTGACCCATATTGCAATGCCATGGTTATTGCTGATAAACGATCCCCTTGGGCTGATCTTTTGTTACTGTAAGAAAGAAAAAAAAAAGTGCAAAATTAAAGAAAAGAGGTGATGTTAACCATCACCAGTCACCCAGAGTGCGTAAGTGAACAAGCGAGGCTCATGGCTATTGCCTGCGTTATCAGGAATGCAGATATGGCTATGCAAGAAAAGACTGGAGCTCTTAACAAGAGAAACTGTTAACGACCCATGTATTCTAAGAAGCATCCATCAAACTGAAAAACTGGACACACAATCAGAAGCCTAGAGCTCAATTTATCTATCTTCTGTCCTACTTTGAATACTTGAGTATTTGAATTATTGGGGAGAAGAAGGATGATAAAAAGTCCCTCCCAATTAATAAATGTATTTGCTCCTGTTTTACAGGGATTTGTCCAAGCGCAGAACTCAACATGCTGTAAGCTGTATACGCTATCTGCTCTCATTCCCCATCCGAGTGCCTGGATGTGAGCAGTTTGCTCTCTCAGTGGCACAAATCAGCAACCACGCTGGCTACGTCTCACAAAGACTTCTTCAGCATTCCTCTCTTCGCGTCTTCTGCCCCAAATCTGTGGCACAGCATTTTGCACCTCCACTGTAGACTATGCCCGACAATCTGCTTTCCACTAGGTCACCTCTTTAGGCACCTCCAGCAATGGGCTCAACCTTTCCCTCCGAGAGAAAAGTGAACACTAGGAAAAAGCAGATGGGTTGCGTTAAATGACACCAACTCTGTACCAAGAGTCAATCCCCTAAGGATCCTTGCAGCTGCTGTGTCAAACCACGGTTTCAGAGCACACACATGCAGGGAATCAGCCAGGAGCAGTACTCTTTCAAGAGAGTATCCCACAGAGTGCAGACATGAGACCTCTGCTAGGTACCAAAATTCTCTGGTGACCGAAAGAAGAAACCAGAAAGCCTACAGTAATCCAGTGTACCCCGCAAGTCTGCCACAAATGCATCTCAGATGCAATGCAATGTTTTTACAGGCATCATTGGTTTCCATTGTCCACCTCTTTATTATTTAGTCCTATGTATTATTCCTTTTTAGTTTTCCATGTTATCTTTCACCTGCTTTATTTTGTAATGAAGCTTAACATGTTGTTCTTCAGAACACTTCTAAGGAAATAATTGCATACAGCGTATTTCATGACAGGCGTTTTGAAATATTAAATATAAAATCAAAGACAGAAGAGTAACTATGGCAAAGTAACTTATTAAATCGTACTTGAGAGATATTTGACTGAAATATATTTGAATCTCAAATACTGAAATATCGACGAGCACTCAACTAAAAAAAAAATAAAACATACCCACCAAAATTTTAAATTTTATAATTTCCATATATTGATGACCCAGCTTTTCCTCCAAGTCCACAATTTACTTACCGATAATATTTGTTAGAAGAATTTCTCTCATCACCAACACTGCCTTTACCCTGTGAGGAAGGACCTGTCAGCTTGGAAGCAGTCAAATTTGATGGAGTCCTTAAGGCAGAAGAGACAAGCCAAGGAAAGGGGAAAAAAAGATGCCCACCTTAGACCCAAGAAAAGACGCAGCAAGGATAAAGCTTTTTGCAGAATTACTTCGAGAGATCAGCCAAAAGGTTCAGAGACAGATACAAAACGTTTTAAAGCTAAAAGTCAAGTCATACTAAGATACATTTAGTGCCCCAGCATTAATACTGATTTTGTTTATGAGAGTCAGAGGAAGGTAACATTTAGACTGAGGATGAATAGCTATACACACAGCTCAGCCTACAAGAGCAATGAAAGCAGCCAACAAAATGTTCCTTAGCATCCAGATAAAGCTAATCGTACAGATCTCATCATGGTTCATCGATACTGAGCAAAATCACGGTCAAGTCGCTTCAGCGCATGTTGTCAGCAACTTTATTTTGTCACTGTATGTAAGGGAGGACAGTTAAATGCACCAACAAAGAGCAATTCAGTTTGACAAAGGATACAATGGACTCTGTGGCAGAAAAGCATGGGTTCTGGCACAGAGGTAACATGTCTGCAGAAACCAGGTTAGTAGTGTTGTGATGAATTTAAGCCTGATGCACCACCACCACAGAAAAACAGATGTAAATCCAGAAAAAAATACACTAGATTTACTTCAGATGAACTAGTGGGGGCATTTTACCAAAATCAGGAACAGGTAAAAGCGAATCCCCTTGAGACAATTAAGCAGTTAGGAATTTAAATAAAAACAATGATTCTGTGATGCAGATTCAGCATAAAGAAACAAACAAACAAACAAGGAATAATAGCTCAATTGAAGAAGCAAGCACTGAAATGCAGAACAGCAGGTGGAAGTTTCTGTTTTCATGATACTTTTGTCCCACTCCAAATTCCTTTGCCTTCAGCCCAGTATTACTGCTGCCTGCAGCAGGCTTTGTTTTTTCCAGGTTAGAGAAACAAAGACGAGAGTTGTCAATTATTCTGACACTCAGCTTAGTTCAGGACCTGCAGGCCTACTGAGAACACAGTACGTAAGAGAACATCTACAATAAGGCAGCTGAGAAGTGGAAATGGGTTGGCAGTGCAAGAGAGGAATTCAGCTAACAAATATCGGTGTGATTTATCTGTCATCCCTTCTTACGCAAACAGCTTTATTTTGAAGAAAAAAGTGAAGCCTCAAAATTAAACAAGACACACACTGATGACATCCCGAGTTTCAGCAATGGCCAACACAGAAAACCAAAACAAAAATCACAAATTAAATAGAAAACCTCCATGCCTGTATGTCATTGCAGTTACTGTAAAGCAAACACACGCATTCAGTGCCTGCAGAATCAATGTCTTCTGGCACTATACATACTTTTAAGAAGAAAAATTATCAAAATGTGCGTCAGGAATTGCACTGGAACAGTACAGATATTTTATATGCTCCAATGACGGTTCACCCAAACATGGGAAGCACGCTCATGCTGAACAAATGAACTAGAAAAACCATTACAGAGGTTGAACTTCTCAAAGTACCAAATAGTAAAAATCCATCAGGTAACTTCCATTTCTTTCACACATAATAATCATAGGCAACACTTTTAATACTGACGTGCATTTTTCAGACAACAAAAAAATTTCACCTGTCTTTCAGTAAAGTAAGGGAGTACTGTAGTTCTCAGTTGTACCATATAAACCTTTGCAGTTACTTTCCAGCATCAAATACCGGCAAACAGCTCAAACACATAAAGAGTCCACCTTGTAGATACTTTGCTAACTCCTTGAATGACTTGCAAGACATTGCTTTATTTTTTTAGATAAATTACACAGCTCATACGAGCAAACAATATCTAAACCTACTTTTGAGTACTACTCGAAAGCAGAAAGTTTATACAAAAATAATTTCAATTGCATTTCAGTTAAGAAAAATGACTGCATCACTTCTCTGTACAGCACAGACTTTCACGGGAAGAAAATGCTGTTTCCTAAATAAAATCAATCCATGAAACAAACAGAGCTACCAACCATGTTTCATGGTTGGCCTGTTCAAGACCAAAGCTATGCTTCCCTAATGAAGAAGTGCAGATCTTCAGTGTTCTGCGCCTCTTTTCATAGCTAGAAACTGGTTTTCAAACAAGAGTTTACATAATATGGACTTCCCTTCTAAATATCCCCTCTGATGTCTTGTTCCTGTGTTTCTACCTCTACCCAATTAACTGTGAGCTCTTATGTTTCAGCTCCTAACAAGGTTCAAGAATATCCATCATCAAGCAAAGCACCTTGTTCCTCACTGTTCCTTTTCTGGTTTTAAGTTATAAACACTTACGGTGGAAGCTGGTCGTAGCTTAAGTTATAAAAGATTCACTGAAACTGATTTTCACAATCAAGTACATCACATCAACATGTCACCACAGTATTTCAACTAGAAGTTTCCTTCCAAAAGCTATTTTATGATTCATAACGTTAAAACAGTAATAAACTAAGTTTTCAAGCAATTATCTCTCACTATATTCTCTAGAGCAAAATTAAGGGAATGCCTATAGACATTTTTATAAGAGATTATAAAAGGAATTCTATTTGCAGTACCTGATTCGGAGACTTGACTTGGCCAATTCACTGTGTTCAATTTCAGCCTTTTTCATATTAAATATTTTTTTAATCGCATTTGCATCCTGTCAATTAAAAGAATTTTTTTGTTTAATGTTGAAAGTGAAGAATGTTACAGTCGGGCACATCCATCTATCTAAACATCTAAAACAAAAACGAAGGGGTTTTTGCTTTTAGGATAAAAAACATTTTCGCATCAGAAAGGAAGCACAGAACAAAGTCTGCCTGAAATACACCCACAGTGGCCTGTGAGAACCAAACTGAACAGCTGAGTAGCTTTGAGCTCATCTTCTGTCTCATCCTTAAAAAAAACCCATTACAATTTGCAAATGCAGACAAACACAACTTCAAACTGAACAGACAAATGAGGTTTTGTGCCTTTGCAATCAACAAGCTACTACCATTAACGAGCTTTCCACTGCTTGCTTTCTCTCATTCCATACCTGTGGACTCAATACTTGGAATAAGAGTTCACAAAGCAGAGACTGTAAGTTCTGAGTGAGGTCACAAGTATAAGCAATGTTGGTAGGAACCGAAACTACAATCCAAACTGATGTGCAACTGGCAAAGTCCAAGGACCACTTACACAGTAACATTTTATGCACACACACACACACACACACACACGGTCTCTCACTACAAAGCCCTTAAAAACCAAGCACACAGGAATAATTTACCACAGAAATTCTCCTACTTCCAGAGTACGTGGAAACAGCAATGTGATAATTTGTACACAAAATGCTGGTGAACTAAATACAAAAAAGATAGAAGCTCCAATTTGGTCACAAAAATATGGCTAAAAGGAAGAGGATCTTCAAAAACTATGCAAAGAAAGTATGACTCTCATCTTCAAGCTTATGATGAAAATCCTAACCAGTTCCTGCAATCTGAAGAGAGGTAGCAGCTGCGTACTACCACTATCATTTGAACCCGTAGTTTCAGCCATTCCAACTTCAATCACTGCTACAGAGGATCCTCTGTTCCTGCAAGTCATGTAACTCATATCCAGAGATAAATTTTAATTGGAAAAAAATCATATACCTCAAGAAAAAAAACCCCAAACATTACATACACCTCAATTATACCAACAGCAATATAAAAAAGGAAAAGCCACTAACAGCTATTTTTAAAAAAATGCAATCAGTCTTTAGGGCCTTATGCTAAGGATCAATCAGCACAAAAAGCAGTAAAGAACATCTGAACTCAAACCAAATTATGAACAACTGAGACTAACCTTGAATACTTGTGAACCAGGCTCATTGTAAGTTTTGGCATTCTTTGCCAGCAGATCTATATCCTTGGCCATTGCATGAATGCTTTTATAAGTTCCATTCTATACAGCAAAAAAACAGTTAAGGGTTAAAGAGGCAATTTTCAGACAGCAGGAGAACTAAGTCAGTAGTGAAAAGCAAAGGCAATTCATCTAGAATAAAGGGAACATTTATAGAAAAACACAAACATATTTATAAAGAGAACAGATATGTGGAACGAGTAATCAGGAAAAGAAAGTAACAAACATAAGTGCCAAGTCCTTACAGTGCTCATGAATGCTAAGTATAAGATTGAAAAAATATGTAAAATGTTAGATTATCTTGATGCTGAAGGGTTCTGACAAAATGTTATTTTACCTTCATTCTCTAGTTCAATTTGTGTGCTATCCCTCACTATTACACAAAATGCTAGAATTACAGAACAATATTTCAACTTAGAGAAGTAAGATGAAAAATGCATCAGTACAAACCATCTATTTATAGCACTAGAACAAAAGTAGGTGATGACAATGCACAAGCAAGCTTCAATACCTCGATGTTTTACATTAGCAGAACCTGCCAAGGAACTGCTTTAAACCATTAAACATCAAGATACTCAGGCTCAGTGCCAGCACACTACAGCTCACAGTGCTTCATCTTCAGCAGCTGCTTCTGCAGCACTAACCCAGGACAGAACACTGAATCAGCATAGCGTTCGGATTTTCAGAGTAGCAGAGGAAAAACACACTGCCCTTGCTACTACCATAAACTTTGGTTCCTAACAATTTTAGAATGCTTACTGTTAAACAAGTCTATACTATAACACAGTAACATGCTCACACTGTACCTGTATCCTTTGGGCAATAGTTTTAAGATCTATGGGCTCCTTTATTATTGCATAATAATCTGGATATTGCTGGAAAACAAAAATAATTCATGTATTACTATAAATAGTCACAAAGTTATTGTTCTAATAGCTCATAAAAGGAGCTCTTAGATGAACTGCAGAGAAGAACAGCGTAAGCATCATAAACATAGCTCCAGGCTTCGTTTTGGGCAAGCAAGATCATTAGCCAGATACAAGGAATTAACCAATACATTCATCACTAAATTGACATAAAGGAATAGTTCTGTCTGAAAGCCAAATACATGGCGATGGTCTTCAGACTATTTCTTTTGCTGATTAAAGTTGTTACACCCCGAAACATAACAGTGAAATCAGGCATATTTTAAAAGATTAAAAACTCTGCATCAAAAAACCCCAATTACGTGCACTGGCAGAACAGAGCACTCCTCAGTCTGCAATGAAGGGCTGGGAACCAGTGGGTAAGGGCAAGGAAGGAAGCGAAGCTCTAAAAGCAGTTGGAGTCAGCCACTGATGAGACAGTAACAAAGAACTGCATCTTCAGTGTGCCCATCACTGTGTATAACACCAGTCACATAAACATCCACATTTCCGACTTAGAACACAACCAATATTGTTAAAATACCCACCACTTTAGAAGGAAGTTTCTGAAACAGTTCACTTATGAGGCGTCCTGATGGGTTTGTGGCAACAGCTACAGCTTCAAGAAGCTGTTCAAGAATTTCCTTCAAGTAACCTGGAGGTGACTAACAGAAGAAATGAAATCACAAGAAGTTTTAATAGCAGACACAGTGAAGTGCTTAAAATTGCACTCAAATACACGAATTTACTTTTCCATGACAGAAAATATCAGCTATAAAACATGGATGCAACTGTTCAAAACAACAGTGTTTATGTAAAGCACATGAGAAAACTTCAATTTCCCAATTACACTGCAGACTGTCAGACATACACTGTATTGCTAGAACAGACTTGGCTGTCAACTTGAATGAAAACATCCTAACATCTCAAAAACCAGACAAGCCAAAACTTCCTATCATCCTATCTGGCTTATCACCATCATCACGGCTAGACTTCGCAAACGAAGATCAGGGAAGGGCACTATCCACGCTTGCTGCAAGCGCGCTCATGGCTAAAAAGGCCAATGTGGGATAGGCAAGTCTGGTTGCAAAGGGCACAGTGGAAAGTCTCCTTAGGCGGTTTTGGGAAGGCGCGGTTCTTTCTGTGTTGCCTTTCCTCCTCCAGACTGATTCTACGTGCGTTCTCAAAGGAGACAGCAGCATCATGAATGGTGTGTCTCCATGTCGATTGGAGGCCAGGGTGGACCCCTGATGGCAGTCAGTATGGCCAAAACTGAGGTATTGTTTCAGAGAGTCCTTGTATCAACTCTCTGAGGCTCCTCTCTTGTGGCAGCCTGTGGCGAGTTCACCATGGAGCACAATCTTAGGGAGGTGATGATCCTTCATCCTGGAGACGAGCCCTGCCCAACGTAGCTGCGTCCTCAGCAACATGGCCTCAATACTGGTGACCTCTGCCTGTTCAAGGACAGTGACATCGGTCACATAGTCAGTCCAGTGGATGTTTAGGATTGTACGGAGGCAGCGCTGATGGAAGCGTTCGAGAAGTCGCAGGTGGTGGCGTTAGATGACCCATGATTCAGACCCGTATAATAGAGTAGACAGCACAGTGGCTCTGTAGACACTAATCTTTGTCCTTTTCTTCAGGTGATTATTGCACCAGACTCTTTTATGGAGTTTTCCGAAAGCTCTGTATGCCTTTGCTAACCTGCTGTCTATCTCTTTGTCAGTCTTACCATTCGAGGAAATGGTACTTCCTAGGTAGTTGAACTGCTGGACTGACTTAAGCTCCGATTTGCCTATGGTGATGTGGGGGTGATGGAAGACTTCCTGAGGTGCAGGTTGGTAAAGAACTTCTGTCTTCTTCAAGCTGACTTCCAGCCCAAAAAGCTCAGCAGCCTCTGCAAAGCAGGATGTTAAGCACTGCAGAGCTGCTTCCGTATGAGCAACGAGGGCAGCATCGTCAGCAAAAAGCAGCTTGCAGTCAAGGTGATTCAGGGTTTCAGTGTGGGCCTTCAGTTGCCATAGGTTGAACAGGCTCCCATGGGTACGATATCAGATGTAAATGCCGTTATCTTCATCAAGGTTTGCTGTGGCCCCGGGGAGC
>NW_010172588.1:0-37443 GCF_000695765.1 Mesitornis unicolor
GCAGCGCCGGACGGGGAAGTGGAAAGCGGCGTGTGGCAGTTGACCTGCCCCGGAGCGGGGCCACTCGCCGCCGGCACAGCGCGGTCCGGGGACGGGCCTGGCCGCCGGGCGCTTTGCCTCTGCGCTGGAAAATAGAGGGAAGGAAATGGTGAAACTTGCGGGCGGTTTTCAGCCGGTAAAGCCGGCGGGCCTCGCGGCTGTATCGTGACGGTTGTGTCGCTTCTCGGTGCGAGGTTGAAGTAGGAAAACAGAAACGCTGCTGAATGTCGTTTCAGGTTCTTTATAAAGCAAATATGACTATAAGTGGTGTTAGGTTATCGAAAGTTTATTACGGTGGAAATTGAGTATTACTACCTTTAATTTCTTTTTACGACTAAAAGCAAAATACGCTTTTAATTTTTTTGTCTCTTTCTGCTGGTTTGTTTTGGGTTTGCATGGGAGTGACAGTCTGTATGGCCTGAGGCTTAAGTTCAGTGGGCTGGTTCCTCATAGCTTAAAAACAGGTGATTTTTTTCTAAATGTGTGGTCTGTTGATGGTTGGTACATGCACGATAAGTAGTATTTATTTAAGAATTTACAAAAGTGAAAGAAAAGGAGGAGCTATGGTTATGTGCTCACAAGTGAAGAAGAGTTGCTGCCTGTCACTGTGCCACATCTTGTCTGCGTCTGTAGTAAAAAACAGAACTCTGAAGAACTCTTCCATGTTTTTAAAAAATGTCAAACTTTTCTGTCATGAAGTATTCTGCTAAGTTTCATATCAAGATAAATACTCTTGTAGTTGTATTATTAATAAACAAATGTTTGAAAATTATCCATATTTTAAAGTACAATTTTAAGGGTGATTGAAATGCTCCAGATAAGTTTTAAACCTGAACAAACATGGTTTGTTTTTTTCCTTTAACTTGCAAAACCTGATGTGTCAGGGTCTGTAAACGATAGAGCTGTGAAAACAAAAGTGAGTGAACTGCAAACAGGCACCGAGAGCCTGCAGGTGTGCAGGGTGCGATTGAGCGTGGTGTTATCTGGTCCCAGCTGCCTTGGGTTGATCCCAGGAGGAATTAAATTACTTTCTGGTGCTTGAAAGTGCTCAGCCTGGGCGTGAACCCCATGAGTGATCTGTTATAAAGCAGAATTAGAGACTTGACCCCACAGGGTGTTTGTTTGTTTGCTGTTTACAGCTTCTGAATTATGGGTTTGGTAGAGTTTACATGGAGATATCAGAATTAAGTAGTAGTAGTAAAACCACCTCTGTGTGAAGTCAGACTATAAGCAAATTGATTAAAAAGACAATTTTAATAAAAATGTAGTTTTTAATGGGTTGTGATCATTCCAGCACTCGCAGTAGAGAATTTGTGGCCAGAAGAAAAACTACCCCAGTATATGCTTTATAAGCTAAAAGACCAGATGAGATTATTTTGTCTTTTTTTTGTCTAAACATGTTTGAAAAGCCTTTGAAGTAAAAAAAAAAATCTGGACGGCACATTCAGACACTCAGTATGTCTGCAACCATCTGTCCTGGCAAGAAGAAAGGGATTTATTTTTTTTTAACCAAGTGCATTTATGAAGTTTCTGCAGACTCTTATGGTCATCCTGATATCTCTGTTTGGACTCTGAAAATGTAGATTTTTAGGAGGGTGAGGAGAGGGAACAGGCCTATTGCAACAGGTACTCAGAAGTGTTACAGTGTCTTCCTGAGCTGAGGTACAGCAAAACCCAGATCCCAGATCTGTTCAGACCTGCACATTTCAACGGTCTCATGGGTGATAAGATCAGAAATTATGTGGGGTTTTTGAAGATTCTGGGGAAAATTTTGCTGCTTTCAACAAATAATTTCAACTTCTTAAGTCTTCTGATAGGGGACATACTGAATAATAACTTCTGAGGCCCCCAAATCAGTCACATATGTTTTGCTTAATTAAATGTTGTCACTGTGATTATAATTAAAGCTGCTTGAATAAACAAGTTTGATTTGGAGCTGATAAACATTGGAGGTATATACTTGTACTCTACCATTCCGTATCTTTTTAGTGTTGTAGTGTTTATAAAGATTAGCTGAGCAATACAGAGCACCTAGTTTCTTAAGAAAATGTGATTGATTTAGGCAGTCTGTAAGAAGAGCTTCCTTTTCCAATGTATATTTAACTAATAGTTTAAGAGGATGTTGTTACAATTGATTAGTGTCCAATTAATGAAAGATAGTTGAGGTTAGTAGTGCAGAAGCACTGTCTACTGATTTCTCTTCAGAAAACTGTATTTCCATTGTTTACCTGTAGTTAAAATCAGACAGAGGAATAGATTTTTCTAAATATTTCAAGCTAAATTCTGATTTCTGCTTTATTTTTTCACTTTTCCAGCCAAGGACTTAGTTATGATGCCCAGCAAACATGTGTGTTAGTGTGTTTGAGTGGTTGAAGGAGACTGGGTCAGCTGTTAGATTTTTGGTCTAGACTATAGGGGCTGGATTTAATTTCTTGTTTTAATTTCCCTTTGTACCAAAGACTTTTTGTCTCAGCAAAATGAGTTACTCCTTGTCCCCATCTGGAAACGCAGCTTTGGGGTGGTGTGGGGGTGAATGTTCTCAGTAATAACCCCTTCCTTATTTTGAAGGGGAAACCAAATATGTATAAGAGATTATAATAAGATACAGTAAAGAGTCTGTAGCTTTAGTGTAGATAATCTGCAGACAACAAATAGCTGCGTTATCCATGCAAGTCCAAAAGTGTGGATTTTTTTAAAGCATAAGGGAAAATGACCTGAATCAGGACTGCTTGGGTGTCCTGCGGCTGCTGTGCAGTGTTGAAGTGCGTTGCAACGACTGCTTGGGCTGCAGTCTTGTAACAAGAGTGCTCCTCTAGCAAAATACCTACTTAACTGCAATTATATTTCTTGTTACAGCTTGAAATGTACCACTTTAAAGTAGAAGTACCTTAAGTGGCTGTAGCTGCATTTGCCTGTGGATCAGCTGCTGACATGGGTGGGGTGTGTTAGCCAGAAGCACTGTGAGAAATTGAGGTGGTTGCATTCTGTTACCACTGATCTGGGGATTCTTACGTGGTTGGTGGAAGCCACTACATGAATTACATTGCCTGGCTTACTATTCTGTAACTCGGTTACCTTTACTTTCAAAGTCCAAAAAAGGAGCAAGGGAGGTAACGGCACGTTGGTGAGATTTTCAGAGCACCTTGGTGTTCAGATAGCTGTAGCTGTTAAACTCGCTGTGCCAGAAGTTTCAGTCAACACTTAAAATAGAGGAGCTCCCCCCCACTCCCTTATACAACAGTTGCTGGTGCCAGGTTTTTAATAATATGCACATAGGCTACCATCAGGGCAGGTTTTGGAACAAAAGTTGAGTCACTTCCTTGTTGTGCACCTGCCAAGGCCCTGTACTCGCTGTTGGATTTTCACAGTAACAGGTGACATCATTCTGCCTCCTGGGGTGGCATCAGCACTCACCTGGTGCAGGAGGACAAAGAGCTTGCAGTTGGTGTAGTTTCTTGTTTTTCTGTCTTTAAGAGCACCCAAAAAAGTGATTTAAACTCATCAACTGATGTGTATAAAAAGACTGATAGAAGTGCACCTGTGAATGCCTGCTGTTGGTGCTTCTAAAACTCGGCTTAACTTAAGGCTTTGCAACACCACCTGTTCCACAATCAGTCAATAAGTTATCTTCATCTCTTGTCAAATGGCACTATCTGTTTAAAATGGATATATATCTCCCAACATCTGTGGAGATGCTCTTACACAGTGAGCTGATCAGATTTGGGTTCATCATGCTAATGGATTGTTGCATGCTGCTGCAGCTTCTTTTGTTTTGGTTTGGGATTTTTTTCCCCCCTCTTTTCACCTCTGCTTCTTTTGCGCATCCTATGTTGATGGTTTCTCGTGGCTGATTCTTTCTAGTAAAAACTGATACTTGGAAGTAGTACTATTGAGATAGTGTTTTGCAAATGCACCTAATTTCATTTGAAGATAACAAAACAAAGCTTGTCATAGAGTCCAGTTCCTTGCTGCTGAGGGCAAATGTGAAGTGGCTTACTCTAATTTTTAAATATAACTCTTGCAATTGGCTGTTAAATTTTAATGTGGAGTACTGAAACAAACTTGTGTGGAATCTAAATGAGACTTTTGGAGAAGTAAGCTTGTTTTGATTTGCTTATGAATTATAGCTTTAAAATGCTACAGCACTATTTTTGTTAAATTGATTTTAATAAAGATTTTATGTTCTCACTGTGGACAGCTTTCTTTTGTCAGAGAATTAAGTTAGAGTTATCAGATAAATTGCATTAAATGTCTAAGTGCAAGAGAGTTATTAAAATACTGTATTGATAGACAAAGGCCCAATGGTGGCTGGTTTGTGACGTTCACATTTCTCAATGCTCCTTCCTGGTGGTAAACACTGTGCTGGGTAGTGCCAAAAAGGAGTTATTTTTAACATCAGTGAGACTTGGTGGGTAGAAGTTGCTGACACAGCACCAAATGCTGCAGAACTTTGTGGTTCTGGCAGTCGGTGGAAAGAGAGCGCTCGCCTGTGTGTGTGCTGTGTTGACACACTTCATTTTTGTAAATTAGGTTTATACGAGAACAGGTTTCTTGATTACCTGCCCTCTGCTGTCCAAGTGTCGTGAAGTTGTGCTTCTGATACCTTGGAGAAGGGGGAAACATGGATTTGGTGGATAGAGAACAGGAGAAATAGGTGGGGAAGCTCCTAGACAATAAAGATGCTATTTTCAGGTAAAGATGCTATTTTCCTGGAGTAAAATGAAGGATGAAAAAACCAATGTTTGATACTGGTGGAATTGTTCAAATGGAATTTTGTGTGTTTGGTAAGAATGTATGGATAAATGTTACCTGCAGAAAAACAGTCTCCTTTTGTTATCTTTTTTCTATTCAACAGTTGGAGTTTAAATAATCCTGTGAAAGTGTCCTGGTTCAGTGTGACAGAATTTCAGAATCAGTTTTCTGTTGAGGAAAACTGCAGTTTTAGGAGGACACCACCACCATTTCATGGGAACAACCCTGATAAAAACTTTGTTACAGGTTTCAGCTAATTCTGGTATGTGGGTTGCTACAGTGCTCAAGGTCTTCAAGGTCTTGAGATACAGTTGCAGAGGCTGGGGGGAACAGATAACTAGGGGAGTGAACTGTGACCAGTTAATATTATTCATACCATAGATGGCATGTTCTCTATAAATTGGGAAGTTTGCTCAGTATAGTCCTTCTCTTCCTCCTGCTGCTCCTTCCGTGGCTTACATCTCAAGAGGGACTTGTTTATCATCCTAACCCTGAGGCCTACTCCCACACAGTATTAGCTGAGTAGAAGTCTGTATTTTATATTACAACTGTTATTAACACTAGTTAGTATTTTATTAAATGTTTCTATTTCAACCCACAAATCTCCTTTCGTTTTCCTGACCCTCCCTTCCCTGGGTGGGGAGGAGGCATCAGGTGATAGAACAACTGTATGAACCATGACAAATAGGAACTAATGAAGCAAGTATTGATGATATAATCAATATCTGATATATGTTTCAGCTCTTACCAGCATTTTTTTTCCTTTTGAGTTTTTCTAAATGAACCAAGCTTATGCTTTGAGGTGCAGGGATTCTTGTCCTGACTTTGTTTTGAAGTTGTTGATTGTATAATTTGAACACTGCCCTTGTATTTCAGGTTAACGGACCTGATGGCATTCTGCAGAATGGAGCTGTGGATGATAACGTGGCTAAAACCAGCCAGCTTCTGGCAGAGCTGAATTTTGAAGAAGATGAAGAAGATACCTATTACACCAAGGATCTTCCTGTGCATGCTTGCAGGTAAGACCTAATCTTTGCCCTCTGGTTTATTATTTCCAGAGGGCAGGAGCACTTAGTGTGAGTGAAAGTGTGTGCTTAGAGGATTTTTTGGATCTCGAGAGCAACTTCCTTGGAGACAGCCAAGTACCGGTAGGAAAATGGTGCCCTCTGGTGAGCTGCTGTGCTGTTACAGCTGCCACCTCCAGCGACTCTGTGACTTCCTGTGAGGAACAGAATGCTTGTGTTCCCTAATTTTTATTTCCCTTTATTTTTGTATGCTCCTAGGTAGTTTAAATCTTGTATTTGAATTTTCCTGTAAGCAAGTACATAATCACTTCCTGGTTTTCTCATTTTTAATTCCAGTTACTGTGGTATCCATGACCCTGCTTGTGTGGTTTACTGTAACACCAGCAAGAAGTGGTTCTGTAATGGGCGTGGAAATACATCTGGCAGGTAATGAGAGAGAGAGACTAATTACAATCTTGTTTTAGAATGTGTTTGGTTTAGGTGGTATGATGACTGTGTCTTACGTTTTGGTGATAATCGAGGTCTGGTGACTTAAATGTGAGCCTCCAGCCTCCTCTTTAGCTTTTCTGCTGTTACCAACTTAGACTCTGATCTCAGCAAAACTTGAGTCACCTCTGTGAAGTGACCTTGCTGTTTCTTTCCCCATCGTGTGTTCCTGCAAAGCACAGCAGAACTGATGTGCTTGACCTGTGGAGCTTCGGGAAGCATCTTTCAATTAGCAATGACAAAAATAAATTTGTACATATTTCCTATTCTTTCACAATCATCTACCTTAAATGCACTGAGAAACCATTGAAACTCTGTTAGCAGTGTCTTTGGATGAAAAGGGGAAGATCTTACCAATGTCTGCCCGAGTGTAGATAGATTTTATCTGTCTTTTAATAACTGATATTTTAAATTAGTGCTAAATCAGATTTTCCTGTTAACTTGATTTAAATCTATGTTCTCTCTGATTTCAGCCACATTGTTAATCATCTTGTGAGAGCGAAGTGCAAAGAGGTGACTCTCCATAAAGATGGACCTCTAGGAGAGACTGTCCTGGAATGTTATAACTGTGGATGTCGTAATGTGTTTCTCCTTGGCTTTATTCCAGCCAAGGCAGACTCTGTGGTTGTTTTGCTCTGCAGGTGAGAGAATGCCTTTGGTGTGTTTGTGTCAAGTCTATTGCATAACTTTATTTCTAAAGGGCAACACTTGCTTTCATTTTGTACCAAAATATGTTTTATGCTCTGATTTGCAACCGTTTTTTTCCTTTAGATGATTGTGTAGATTTAATGAGTTGTATACAGGTAGATAATGCGATAAGGAAACATTCTGTTGTGCCAGGCAAATGTCTTAGTTCTATAGAAAAGTACTTCTCCCAAATGAAGCAGTCCTTAATAGAATAAAAATGTTGAAATAGCAAATATAGGAGCTAAAAAATGAATTGACACAGCAGTCTAGGGTTATTTGGTTTTGTTTTTAATTGAGATACTTGAGTTGTTCTAAGAGCATGTTAAATGTATTTTTACACTTCACACAATAGACTTGTCCTTACACTTGTCTAATTTAATAATTTTTTTCAATATTTTGGTTGTGCAGGCAGCCATGTGCCAGTCAGAGCAGTTTAAAGGACATTAATTGGGACAGTTCACAGTGGCAGCCTCTTATCCAAGATCGCTGTTTCCTGTCGTGGCTGGTAAAGATTCCGTCTGAGCAGGAGCAGTTGAGAGCTCGTCAGATTACAGCTCAGCAGATTAACAAACTGGAAGAACTGTGGAAGGTATATGCTGCTTTTCAAATACGGGATGTGTTTTACCAAGTGCTAATTTTGTGGGGTTTATGAAGGAGGGACAAGACTGTTTTAGCTACTGTGCAAGGCAGGGAACACACTTAAAACACATGAAGTTTAAATCTTGCTGATTTGACAAGCAGTGCAACTGGGAATCAATCAAAGGATTTGGGAGATCATTTATTGAAGTAGGAAGGCTTCACCCTTCAGTTCCTCAGCTCTGTTCAAGTTGCACTGTCACGCAATCTGAAAAAACAACTTCTCTTCCCCATATCGAGTCTTTCACTCACTTTTGCTTTGCACGATCACTACCTGAGTCACGAACTGTTAGTACATGCTCGGTACTCAGTTCTTGCTTTTTGAGAGGTTTTTCTGTACATCCTTTAATGCATAACAAACCCAACTGGATGCAACTGAGCATGACATGTAATGTCTTGGTGTAGCTTTAACAGGTTGTTATACCTTGATGCAACTTCCTGTAGTAGTAAAATGTGGTATTATTAGTCCTGTTGCAGTGAGAGCTTGTCACTTGTTTGTACTTAAAACTTTGAAACGAAACATTTGTGCTTTAAATTGTAGGAAAATCCATCTGCAACCCTTGAGGACTTAGAAAAGCCTGGTGTTGATGAAGAACCACAGCATGTCCTGCTTAGATATGAAGATGCTTATCAATACCAAAATATATTTGGTCCTCTGGTCAAGCTTGAGGCAGACTATGATAAGAAACTCAAGGAGTCTCAGGTAATATGCTTGAAATATGCCTGTTTGAGGGGGCTTCTGACCAGTTTTCTGGTACCAAACACGTGGTCACTGTTAACAGCATAGAAGGGAGGGCTCAAGTGAAATAAATGACTTTATTTTGTAGTGCTATTACATTACAGTAATTGCACAGGTAATGGTGATGTGTGATACTCGGGAGAGAAAAGAAAAATCCTTAAACTGAGGTTTTAAAAAGGAGCTTGAAACACTTGGGAACTTCCCTCTTTTCTGTGTTCAAAGTTTAGCTTTCCAAGAACCACATTCTGTCATACAGCTGCAACGTAGCCACCTATGTTGTTATCCTCATAACCTGCAGTCACATTTGTCAGTCAAGAGTTTCCAGTCAAACTTGAATTATACGAAGTCATGTAAGAGCTTAATGTTTTAAAGGTGGGGGGAGAGAATAACACAGGTGGTGATTAGGACTTTATTTCTCATTAACTAAGTAACCCTCTTGTAGAACAGAACTATCTTCTGCAGATGGTGTGAACTCTGTTCATAAGAATCAATACAGATGTTTGTCTGTACTGTGACAGTGGAACAGCGAATTTTGTATTTCTCCACTATTTTGAAGTATAGGACAGTGAGGTCTGTGGTAGTTGGCAAATAGCTCTTTAAGAACATAATAAATGCCTTTTCTTTACCCCTAGACTCAAGATAACATCACAGTCAGATGGGACCTGGGCTTGAACAAGAAAAGAATTGCTTACTTCACTTTGCCAAAGACTGATTCAGGTAATGGCAGCTTGATTGGGTTTAATTTGGTTTTATGCCTGGTGAACAACATTAGTGTTTAAAGAACTGGGATGATCTGGCCTGGAATATAAAATAGCGCTGAGAGTTTTTTGTATTGGGTGGTAGTTGTTAATGGGTGAATATTCTGAGAGCATTTTTTTCCTTTATTTGTAGATATGCGTCTGATGCAAGGAGATGAGATCTGCCTGAGGTATAAAGGGGACCTGGCCCCTTTATGGAAAGGAATTGGTCATGTTATCAAAGTTCCTGATAGTATCCTTTACTTAGAGAGCCTTCAGGAAGGCTTAATTGATGGTTGAAATCTCGGAGAAATCAGTAAATGTGTATAAAAGTAATTCTCTAATCACTTCAATTCGTCATGGGGATCTACTAAAAAAAATCAAAATTTGGGAAAAATAGAATTCATATTTTTGCTATAGATTACAACTTAACGAGGTTCTACAGATTATGGTGATGAGATAGCCATTGAGCTGAGGAGCAGCGTTGGAGCGCCTGTGGAAGTTACTCACAACTTCCAAGTGGATTTTGTCTGGAAGTCGACTTCATTTGACAGGTACTGAGAAAGCACTTCAAAACTTGTCAGTTAATGGGTGCAGTTTGTGTATGTGTGCTTTAATTTTTGCCTGATAGCTGATTAACCTTTGTGTAGGACACTTGTGGATAGTTTTATCTGAGGTCATACTGATTTTTCTGTCCTTATTTCAGAATGCAGAGTGCTTTAAAAACATTTGCTGTGGATGAGACTTCGGTGTCTGGGTACATCTATCACAAACTGTTAGGTCATGAGGTAGAAGATGTCATTATTAAATGCCAGTTGCCAAAGCGCTTTACAGCACAAGGACTTCCTGATCTCAACCATTCTCAGGTAACCTCATCTCCTTTTTTACTGCATGCAGAGAATATAATGGATTTATGAATAAAGGTTGAACAACTTCAACTTTATGCATTGAATGTTAAATAGCAATATTTTAAAATAGGTTTATGCTGTGAAGACTGTCCTGCAGCGTCCTCTGAGCCTTATTCAGGGTCCTCCTGGTACTGGAAAAACAGTGACATCAGCCACAATCGTCTATCACCTGGCTAGACAGGGCAATGGGTAAGAACTGTTCTCTCAAAATCTTAATGAGGTTACTCTGTTAATGGTCAAAGAATCAACTTTATTCTAAAAATGAAAATAAGTTGTATCATTGAACTAAAAAGGCTTCCTAGAAGTATATTATTCTGGAAAGACCTGTAGTTATTTCAGAAAATACTCTTCCCCAGCATATTTTTAGGGGACATTTGTAACACAGCGAAAAGTGATTTTATTACAAGTCTTGTGGAGAAAAAAGTTTACAGCTCCTTGAAACTTTGTGCTTAATTTCTTTTCAAGGCCCGTGTTAGTCTGTGCTCCAAGTAATATAGCTGTGGATCAGCTGACTGAGAAGATCCATCAAACTGGACTGAAAGTGGTTCGTCTGTGTGCTAAAAGTCGTGAGGCAATTGACTCTCCCGTGTCCTTCTTGGCACTGCATAACCAGATCAGAAACATGGATAGGTAAGAAATGGTTGAAGGGGGCAGGGGAACCAGAGAACCAGCTTAAACGTGATGGATACAACTAATTAACTGTATAATGATGGCAATGTGTGTTTGCCTGATGTGATAACTTCTTTGGTTCCATACATGTGTCATATTTAAGTTTACAAGTGAGTTCCACTGTAATCGTATGAAGTTGTTAATTAGGCTGTAAAGCAAAGTTCATTTTTTTTTTTTTGCAGCATGCCAGAGCTTCAGAAGCTGCAGCAGCTTAAAGATGAAACTGGAGAACTCTCATCTGCTGATGAGAAACGTTACCGTGCACTGAAACGAACAGCGGAACGTGAATTGCTTATGGTAAAGTTCCATCCTTTCTAGCAGCTTGAATAAGTGCCCTTTGCTACTTGAGGCTTACTGGCAGTTTGCTAGTGGGGATCAGAGTACAATGTAACTTTTTGGGGGATTGCTGGAATAGTATTGAATACTCTTCCATGTAGAAATACTGTCTGTTTATATCCCATGACTAATTTCAGTTGTGTTTCTGTCTCAGAATGCAGATGTGATCTGTTGCACGTGTGTTGGAGCTGGTGATCCAAGACTTGCAAAAATGCAGTTCCGCTCCATTCTGATTGATGAAAGCACACAGGCTACTGAGCCAGAATGCATGGTGCCAGTTGTCCTGGGAGCAAAACAGGTAGGAGCCATTAGATTTAATTAATGAAGGGGTTTATAAATGGAGAAAGTAGCATCAAGCAGTCACATTCACAGTGCAGACACATAGGGATACAAAATCCTTTCCTTTCATAGAGGGCACTTCCATGATACAGATCTAAATTACTTTATTTTGTGTTAGTCCTGTTAGTTTTCTGTTTCCATGGCCTAATCTCTACTCTGCCCTGGTGAGACCGCATCTGGAATATTGTGTCCAGTTCTGGGCCCCTCAGTTTAAGAAGGACAGGGAGCTGCTTGAAAGAGTCCAGCGCAGGGCCACAAAGATGATTGAGGGAGTGGAGCATCTCCCTTATGAGGAGTGGCTGAGGAAGCTGGGTCTGTTTAGCTTGGAGGAGACTGAGGGGAGACCTCGTTAATGTTTATAAATTTGTAAAGGGCGAGTGTCAGGAGGAAGGAGCCAGGCTCTTCTCTCTGTTGTCAGATGATAGGACAAGGGACAATGGGAGCAAGCTGGAGCATAGGAGGTTCAACCTGAACATAAGGACAAACTTTTTCACTGTCAGGGTGACAGAGCACTGGACCAGGCTGCCCAGAGAGGTTGTGGAGTCTCCTTCTCTGCAGACATTCAAAACACACCTGGATGCTTTCCTGTGTGACCTGGTCTGGGTGATCTTGCTCTGGCAGAGGGATTTGACTTAGATGATCTTTTGAGGTCCCTTTCAACTCCTAATACTCTGTGATTCTGTGATCTTTGCCTAGAAATGTGTTGGTCCTGTTGGAACAATCTAGAGACTGAGTAAGATTTTATTTGGAAATCATCAGCTGAATAGCTAGTTGACACTAAACCTTTAGAAGCCTTAGATTAGATCTGAAGCTTATTACAAATCAGACTGATTAGTTCCAAATACATTTTATAGCAGGATATTGGTGTTGCTTCTAGTGATTGGGCAAGTTTTAGGAAATGGCAACTGGGCTCAAAATTGCTTTTCCACAGCTGATTCTTGTAGGTGACCACTGCCAGCTTGGTCCTGTTGTGATGTGTAAAAAAGCAGCAAAGGCTGGCCTGTCCCAGTCCCTCTTTGAGAGACTTGTGGTGCTGGGGATTCGTCCAATTCGCCTTCAAGTGCAGTATCGCATGCACCCTGCGCTCAGTGCTTTCCCATCCAACATCTTCTATGAGGGTTCACTCCAGAATGGTGTTACTGCAGGTAAGCAAGAATGGTACTCCAGGAAATTACTTTATTTTCCATTCATTAATCATCAAAGGAAGGTTCCTTTAATCTAGATGAGTTGTGCTTTTTCATAGATTTGCTTACAGAGAGAATTGCCACTGTAATTACAGTTTTGAGTCTTTAAGGTGCTTTGATGTGAAAATGAGCATTCTTGCTAGTAAAGCAATGCTAACTTCTTTTACTTACTGTTTTTGTGCTCTGCAGCGGACCGCGTGAAAAAAGGTTTTGATTTCCAGTGGCCACAGCCAGATAAGCCAATGTTTTTCTATGTTACACAAGGACAAGAAGAAATCGCCAGCTCAGGCACCTCTTACTTGAACAGGTAACGAAAATTCAACACTGAGATATAAACTTACGCTGGAACAAAGTATTTTTAACTACCTCAAATGTAAGGGAGATTGTTAAATGAATCTGTTAATAATCCTGTGATGTCTCTTGGAGACACAGTTATTGAAGGCAAGGGAAGGTTCAATATACGGTTCCCATTGCAAACTAAATATCTAGGCATTTCTCCTTCAGAATCTCTGTAACAAAACTCATAGTATTGTGTATTCACCATAACTTGGGGTGAATAAAGTCTTAACAGCTAAAAAGGCTTGCATTTTTAAAGAAGAGTTACTTTCTATAACTGTACTTCAAATGAGCTAGGCCACAGACCTCAAACGTGTGCTGGGATGCAGTACTTCAGTGCTATTGATTCTTATGTTCTGCAGTACTCCTAAATTAATAAAATGCCGATTCCTATTAGCAGTGATTGAAATTGCTTGCTTGCTTTTTTAATAAAAGCTGCCATCAAGCATAGTGCAGGCTGAGCTGTGTTTTGGAGTTGATTTGCCCCAGGCTCCCTTTATAGTAAATGAAGAGAAAAAGGCTTGTCCAGTGGGAGCAGTTCAGATCTTAAGTGGGTTTGAATTGTTCTGTGGAGGTGAGTGTTTTCCTTTCCTGGCAGTATAAGGAGTGTGGGACAATTAAGTGCCTAATACACAGGGTGAATTTGAGCCAGCAATAAACTGACTGCAGTTGCAGCAGGAAATGCTGATCAGGTCCCATTTTGAAACCAGAACTCCAATAATTCCTGAAGCAGAGTCTAAAGTCTGAGATTTTGGTGAGGTTGCAAAAGGGATGGGAATTAAATTTTCTACCCCTTTCTTGTGCACATTCTGACTTTTCCGAAGAGTGGGCTTGAAACATTTTGCTCCTCTTGGTCGTGTGCATTTGTTCCTGTGCCTGGAAGGGAAATCAGACCAACTTATGAAAAATATCTGCTGTGATATTTTTAATCTGTTTTATGAGCAGCACGTGCAAGACTGCTGAATGCAGCAAGCGAGATTGTGCACAGGCAAATGGAACAATAGTTGGCTGACGAGGAGATTGACATTGAAAACATTCTGTATTTAAAACTTGAAGATAAAGCAGCTGAAATATCTGTTTGTACTGCAGGCTGGAACACTTGTAATGATCCCTCTCGAAGCACACCTGTGCATTTATCTGTACTAGGAAGTTTCAGCTCAGAATGATGGCCACTGTGAAATTTGCAATTCCAGGAAGCATAGTTGTGTAGTTTTGAGAAGGGACAGGTGTATATTGAGGATAAATTTGTCATAAGTAGCCTTTCTGACAAAAGACTATCACAGCATTAATATTCAAGTTTTTTAGACCCTTAACTTGTGAAAAGTTATACCTAATGCCTTAATTGTCCTTAAAAATACCCCCTGTATCTCTCTGTCTAGGACGGAAGCTGCCAATGTGGAGAAGATAACTACAAAGCTATTGAAAGCTGGTGCCAAACCAGATCAGATTGGCATTATTACTCCTTATGAAGGTCAACGATCCTATCTGGTGCAGTACATGCAGTTCAGTGGTTCCTTGCATACAAAGCTCTACCAGGTACAGAGTCATTGCACAAACAAGAAGACTTGGGTGCAGAGAAGCTAGAAAAGTCAGATACTGTGAAACTTCACAGTATTTTTATTTTTTAGTCTAGCTCCTTAGGTGTCAGTCTGTGTTTATTCTTCAGTAATTTTAGAGCACTTTAGTTGATTATAGTTAAAATAGACCAAGAGGGAATGTTTAGGAGGTATCAGATGCCAGCATGTGCCAGGGGAGCAGTTGACCAGATAAAAGAGAGAGCCCGGTTAAGGTCTCTGTTGAAAGGAAGGCTTCAGCATCCTCTGAGGACTCAGTGAGGCACTGAAGGGAGAGGTTGTAAGTGCTTCAGCTGTGGAAAAGCTTCAGTCAGCCTCATGTCTGAGATAAAAGCATCAGGCCAAGAGACATGCAGGAAGACAAGCTCCATAAATTCTGATGGTCATACTATTTATTTGCTTGGGAGTATGTCCTCCCATGAGTGGAATTCCTCTACCAAACATGAAAATTTGTTGCAACAAACAGGGTGGTTGTATGTTTAATACAGTCTGTTTTGCAATACTGAGAACTTGGTCAGTGTTTTCACTGAAGGAAGACTTGGTAGAAATACTTCTACTTCTGCCAGGAATGATCTGTCCCTCTGATTCAGCTTTCTTGGTAGCTGGGAGCAGCAGTGCTCATTTGGAGCTTAGGACAAGGTTTTGGAATAGTCAGAAGTCTTTTTGGCTACGTACCTAGAAAAGGAATGCTTTCCATAGTGCAAATGCCAGTTTTGGAGAAATATGAGAACCAAAGCAGTGAACATAAAAGTTAACTTGTCCTAAACTGAGATTGTTTGTTCTGCCTTAGGGAAACTATTTAGTGACCAGTGGAATTACCAAATCATTCGTCATTACGAAAAAATAACATTTTTGTCAAATGACGGGAACTGCTAGTACATGGCCAATGTATTTTGTAATGCCTGTTGGTAGCGTAGCTGTTTTGCACTGTGCTTCTATGATTTACATTTTTCCTCTGTTTCAGGAAGTGGAAATTGCAAGTGTGGATGCCTTCCAGGGACGAGAGAAGGACTTTATTATACTTTCTTGTGTGAGGGCCAATGAACACCAAGGAATAGGGTTTCTGAATGACCCCAGGCGTCTTAATGTAGCTCTTACAAGAGCCAGGTAAAGTCAAACTGGACAATTTTTAAATCTATTCTGGAGACTTAATGTGATCTGCTAAAGTGTTGATACGATCAGACTGACGGAAGGTCTGTGTTTTGTGGGTAGCAGCCTCATTTCCTACCACACCTGGTTTAAAAGGAGCCTTAAATTATTTCCATGTTCCCTACGATTTACAAGAGCAATCTTAACTTAATCAGTGTTAGCATTTGGCATCTGTAGAAGCCAACATCTTGTTGCCCTTAGTTTGCAGGACAGAACTCCTACCTTCCTCTGCTGCTTTATCCCTTCCAGCAACCATTTTTTACCATTTTTCTTCCTTTAAAATGGGTTTGATTTCTGAAAAAAGGATAGTGTGGCGTCACCACTGTGTAGGCTTTCTTGGTTTCTGCAAGCTTACAAACCGGGACAGTGTGGTGGTTGGTTGAGTACCCTGCTGTGTTTGGCAAGCCCGCAAAAGGAAGCTTGTGATTATTGAGAAAGTGGCTGCAGCAATCTCCTTTCAAGTGTTTTGTCAGACTGCAGAAATCATCTGCTGTAAACAAATTGCATCAGGGTTTCCTATGCCTACCACCATGGGCTTGTTGGATACCTTGAGTTACTGCAGAACAGATCAACTTTGAGGCTCTTCTGACACTGTCACATGGCTTTATTTTTGGTCATAAATTTCTGTTTCTGTTTGACTGCTGTTTGGTAGGTATGGAGTCATTATTGTTGGGAACCCCAAAGCGCTGTCTAAACAACCACTTTGGAATCACCTGCTGAATTACTACAAGGAGCAGAAGGTTCTGGTGGAGGGACCACTGAACAACCTCCGGGAGAGCCTCATGCAGTTCAGCAAGCCCCGGAAACTTGTCAATACCATCAACCCAGTAAGTTGACCTCTCCTGTCTCTCAGGTGTTTGTGGCATGAAGTGGTTGGGGATTGATTAATCAATTATAAATGGATGGAATAAATGGTCACCAACCTCACACACCTTTCCATTTTTGTTGCCTAGCTAATGCAGTGTGATGCAAGCATGTTGCTTCTTCAGCTGTTTCTAAGTTCAGCATTTGTAGAAAAGCCTTTTTTGGTGCTTTTTTTAGGTCTTTACTGCAAAATTTTGAGGGAGTAACTTCTGAGGTGAATGAGACATCATGTAACTGTGTTGTGTAGAAATAGCAAGCTTGTTGGGCATGGGTACTTGATAGCAATGTACTTTTAAAACTTGCAGATTGAGGATTGTATGGAGTGCTTTAAGTAGTTGATGAGGGGTGAAGTTTGTCTGCCATTGCAGAAGGACAGTGGTAGGAATAGAGCAAGGGAAGAACTGTCATCAGAACCTCAAAATAGACTGACAATTCATGAGATGCTTCACAATTTGAGAGAGGCTGCCTGGAGAATCTTTTGCTCTTCTTGTCATGGTGTAATTGAAATTGTGGCTGGATGTTTTCCATGCATTAGAACTAGTTCGTTTGCAGTTGCAAAGTGTACGTTATCTGTGGAGTTTTACTGGATTTTTACCCAAAATAACCAAATAACTGAAGTTGCAGCGCAAAGATGTCTATGCAAAGGCTGTGTCTAACTCCTGTAATGCTTCCAGGGGGCCCGTTTCATGACTACTGCCATGTACGATGCACGTGAGGCCATTATTCCAGGATCTGTCTATGACCGGAGCAGTCAAGGTAAAGGAAACCATCAAAATTAACACCCTAATACATATTTCCCTCCTCCACCTCCCAACTACTCCTTGGGGTGTAGTATGTTACAGACCTGAAACTTTTAAATATTTGAAGACCCACTACAGAAAAATGTGGAATTTGAGCTGCAAGTGTTTTTGATGTGCCTGGAGTTTGCTCTCTGTATATAGAAGCCCCTACTTGATGACTGCAGAGCAAGTGAAAAATGAGGGGAAAGGGAGTGTGTGTGTAAGCATTTCAGGAATCTTAGATGATGCTGTAAAAGCATAACTGTGTAGGGGTGGACATGTGCTGGATGAGTCTCTGAAACTTTCAAGTGTAGAATAAACGGTGAACTAGAAATATTGGTTGTTCATGGCAGTGTAGGCTTCTCCTTTCAATTCCTGGATCCGATTTATCCTGCTTACAAGTCCTTCCATTTTACTGTTAAAATCTGGAATAATATGAATTGATATTTAAATATTTGCTATGTCTGAAATCACTGTGGCTTTTCCTCCTCTCCCCAGGGCGCCCATCCAACATGTACTTCCAAACCCATGACCAGATCGGGATGATCAGTGCTGGTCCCAGCCACGTCACCGCTATGAACATTCCTATCCCCTTCAACCTCGTGATGCCACCGATGCCACCACCGGGATACTTTGGCCAGGCCAATGGACCAGCCGCAGGTATGGGGACAAGGGTGAAATGGTACAAAACCCACGTTTCAGGTCTGAAGTGGGAGAATGCGTTTTGCTATGCTTGCAGCAGTGCAGGTGAGAGTAGATGATGATGTGCTTCAGTAATAAATTATAGTTGTGTGGAGTACAAACACAACAGCACTGCAGCCTCCAGTGAGCATCCCTTTGCCATGTCTGTGCTGGTGGTTCTGCCTTTTGGGTATATATCACTTGTGTGAGGTGATACTTCATCAAGTCTTTATCAAAGTAATTAATTCTCCGTGTTTGCATGTGTAAGACTTCTCACTGTTGGTCGGGATAAACGCTTTTCCAGGACGTGGGGCGCCAAAAGGAAAGACTGGTCGTGGTGGGCGCCAGAAAAATCGCTTTGGGATTCCTGGAACCAGTCAGTCAAACCTTCCAAGTAGTCAGGCGAGCCAAGATGTGGTGTCCCAGCCTTTCTCTCAGGGTCCACTGACTCAGGGGTATATCTCCATGAGTCAGCCATCGCAGATGAGTCAGCCTGGGCTCTCCCAACCAGAATTATCACAGGTAAGCGGAATTTGATGTATAGTCTGCTCTTTCTCCTGGGTTTTATGTTGGTTATCTGTGTACATGCACATCCTTGTTTCCTTGTACTGAGGAAAATGGAACTAAAATCCATTTTAAATTATTTGGCCGCAGCATTTCATACTCTGGTGGGCTCTCAGGCACAGAAGTGAAATGCTGCATGTGTAGACTCAACTCGAGCCTTAACTTTGAACTGCTTGCCTGTTCAACACCCAGCTATTGCAAATACCTTTGTATTTGTGGAAATTCTGCAGCACAAAGAGTAGATTTTAAAAAACCCGAACACCTCAGACTTTATCATCAACCTTGGCTGTCAGGTATTCTGCTCTGTAAGGGGAATGCTGGAGCTCGATCATGAGGCAGAGGCTTAACACACACTTTCATTTTCAGGACAGTTACCTTGGTGATGAGTTTAAGTCTCAGATTGACGTGGCGCTGTCACAGGACTCTACTTACCAGGGTGAACGTGCATATCAACATGGCGGAGTGACGGGACTGTCACAGTATTAGAGTGTAAGGCACCCGAGGTTCACTCCTCTACTTCTTCGTCCCTGATTTAAGTTCATGAACACGGTGTTTGTTGTAAGAGCGATGTCCCTAACGTTTTACTTTCTTGTTTTCAGGTTGAGGAAGAAGAGCTAAGCTTGTGTGGAGCTTAGTTCATCAGCATTTTATTCTGGGTAATAAAAAAAATAAAATAAAATGGATACCTGTTTTCCACTGCTAAAACTGAAGCACCACTGTGTGAGAGCAACAGGAGAAAGAAACCAACCAACGGAGAGGAGAGAGAGAAAGGAGCGCGCGCGAGAGAGCCCACTGCTAGCTCACTGAGACAAGGAGACTGACAGGAGAGGAGAGAGAGCACCGAAGGACTGGCTGGCGCCTCACGGGGAAGGCAACTCACCCTGAAATGAGTGGTCAGCTGAGTCCCTGCTCCCCCAGTCAAACACGCTCGAGAGAAGGGCCTTAAGCAGGTTTCACTTCATTCCATACTTCTCTTTGCGAGCAGGGCATTACTTTTCAGAGCAGATGGGGAGAGGAAAACCTTCATCTCAGAGTTGTTCTCGTTTTAACGGGGTACTATATTTTAGCAGTAACTGTTTACATTTTAGAAGCAGAGTATCTGAGAGAGAGAGAGAGTTCCTGACTAAGTGACAGCAAGCCAAGCAGAAATCCAGCAGATCGTAGCTGATGCTCAACTCTGAGATGCAGGTTTTGTTGTCCAGCGCTGGCTCTGAAATCCTAGTGTCATCGTGTCGCCCACATTCTGAACGAGTCTTTTGTGACAAGGTGGCTTTAAAGAGATGCTTTCAAAGGAGCACTGAATTTTTAGAAGTTTGTCTCTGAATTCTTAGTGGTGGACCTGGGAGATCCTTGTTCTGAGAAGCTTAACAAAAAAAAGTTTAAAACAAAACTAAATTAGAGCATCAACCTTGAGAACTTTCAGTGTGATTAAAAGTTGCAGCAATCAGCCTCTTCTTCCTACATTGGATAGCAGTTAGAGTGAAAGGAGCCTGCGCGCTCGAGCAGGAGGAGGGTTTCAAAGTGTTTTCTGTATGCTTTAATTGGCTACTGTCTGGACTCTACTCTGTGAAAAACAAGCCTTTCTGTAAGATGAACTTTGCGCTTGAAAGGGGATGGGATCCTGTGCCCTTCGGCCCTGGAGGAAAAGATGCTAACAAACAAACAGGCCTGCTTTACTCGCTCCCGCAGATCTGGGGAAGAAGTAGTGGAAACTGGGGATTATATTGGTTTTGAAGTAAAGACTACAATGTTGCCGAAGCAGGTTGGGAAAATGGACAAAGCAGGCAGTTGTTGGAAGGTGGCCTCTGAGAGCTGGGTATAATTAGAGATAATGGGTTAGGCTTTTGTGTGGCTTCTTCGGTGATTAATGCAGAGAGCTGAAAGATTCAGGTGTTGCAAACCAAACCCGGAGCCTATGTTTCAGGTAGTGGCCGTGGCTGTTGCCATTGATGCTGGCTTGAGAAATAGCTGGAAGTCAAAACTAAAAACAGCACATAAGAGAAGCCATCCAATTTCTAAGTTGTACCCATGTCTTAAATAAGTCATATGGGAACACTGGGAGCATTTTATTTCTGTCTAAACCTTTTTAGAAACAGTGCAGAGAATTGAAAATCCCTATGGACCCATTTTTATCAGATCCCTAAATTAGATTAACCTCTACCTCCTAATTGGCAAAGCTCAGTAGAGTGTGATTCACTAACATAGGTGTTTTCTAAGGTTTGAATTACGTTAGCTTTATACTCAAAGGGCTCCAAGTGTTTCTAGTCTTTTTTTGGGGGGGAACTCAAAATACCTCTCATATGAATGTACTTAAATGACATTAAAAACCCACTTTTTGTAACTGGGGGGAAGCCCTTTCATTACTGTCCTTTCTGTAGATCGTTGACCCGCTTTCATAACCTGTACTTGCTGTAGTTTTCCAAGAGTGTCTCTCCCCCAGTGCAGACCTGGTTTAGCACACCCACAAACCATGAGTAGCGTGCACATAACCACAGAGCAGGTGTTCAAACTTTGTGTTCAGTCCTGCAGCGAACATGGTTCGAGAACTGCAAAAGAAACTTGCCAGAAATGAAAACCATTCTTTTCTCATCAAAAGCCTCCAGAGTTTCGACTTCTAAAATGTGAAAGAATGGAGACACAGGCCACCTTCCTTCTTTGTGAGATGGACTGTTTTATTTATTAACATTGCCGAAGGGCTTTTTAATTTTTTTCCTTCTGTAGGCTGCGTAGTTGCATAGACTTTTCCGATAGGTTTAAGCTGTAAACCTCTGTGCAATGCAATCCATTGAGTAATGTAACCCACTCCTCTCCCCTCACCCCCTTTATTTCACTGATGGGAATGCTTGCCTCTGCTTTGTGCTGGTTTTTTCCTTTGTAGCAGTTACTCTGAGTTTCATAAATCCAGACATCAGTGCTAGCACGGTGTTACTCTTTGATTTTGTCTCAGTTTGTTTTAAACCTGTTTGTCATCAATAAAATATTAATAAGCAGCTCTTGCATTCAAGGTGGCCCCTACCTTTCAATGATGAAACCATGCAACATTCATTAAAACTTAGTCTGATTGTATAAACTTCCAGTTTATTACTTTTTTTAAACACAGACTAGTACAAAAGTGTGGTGTGTGCATAGTGGACAGGGGTAAGCAGATGTGCTGTGAAAAGGCTGTTACTGGCCCTGCCCTCTTCCCTCCTCTGCCTCCAGCCTGGGGGGGCTGTGCCCATGCAGGGGGAGCTGCAGAGGGTACCAAAGGCTGGAGCATCTCCTGCTCCCCCTCTGCTGCAGGAACCATGAAAATGGTATTTACCTGCGTGATGGTGGTGGCTCAAAGCTTGGCCTGGCTCTGGTTGTGGGCCCTGACCTGGCCCAGGGGTGGCTCAGTGTCAGCTGCAGCGCAGTGTTGGTGTCTAGGCCTGCTCTAAGCTCAGTGCAGCTCCTCCAGGGCTGTCTCAGTGTCTGGTGGTTGCTGCACCGCTCCCCAGCTTCATCATGCAGTGGAGGGGGGGCAGTTGCCAGTCTGTGGTACCCCCTGTGTGTTAAAGGAGCTCTTGGCCACGGCACAGGTACAAAACAATGTAATACTTCAAGGTTTTTCTTAATCCTGCCCATCTTAAGAAAGCAGGAGTCATTTATTTTAAATTTAAGTCCTACTCCAAGCCCTTAAAACATTTACGTGTGTTTCAGCATAGCTCTTGCTCAGCTGCTGGAGTAAAGCAGGGCTGACCACCCTGAGCTCTCTGCTCCTCCATGGTGCTGTCAAGATCACATTTGAATGTGAAAACGTGAGTACACTACACAACTGCTATGGTACTCGAGCTACTCCAGGCTTGGTCTTCAGCTACACAGGTTGGGGGGGTGTTAGCAGAAACAAATCAGTCACAGTGGTTAAACCTTCAGTGCTTCTCCCAGAGGGAGAAGGTCTAGCTTAGCTTGGTAATACTTCATCAGACCGTGAAGACAATACAGCATCAGTACAAAACCAGATCAAAAAAAAAAAATCTATGCTATGGTGTCAGGTTCACATTTTTAAAAAATTTAAAAAAAAAAGACAAAAAAATGTCAAGTCTAACTGATTTGTTTTCTGTTCTCCCTTTGCCCTAAAATAAAAGCAGAGCTGCCAGGGTATCAGGGAAACCTCACCTGGACTAGCTGGTGCTAAAACCCAGCCCAGGGTCACACTTGCAGATGTGTGCCTGCTACACAGACACGGGGAACGGCTCTCAACCTCCTGCCCCCACCAGGATGGCACAGCTCATGCATAGGGACAGGAAAGTGACTGTGATGGCCACTGCACAGAGCAGATGGTGCAAAGCTGGGTCCCTGCTGCACAGCACGTCAGTGGTGGTAAACAGGGTAAGAGCATGGCCGTGCTGCTGCAATGGGCTGGGGACCACAGCCAACACCAACAAAACACGAGTAATATAAAATTTAAAAAACCACGCAAACAAAAAAAATAACCCTAAAATGTAACACTGCTGTGCGGAGCTGTCCTTGGATGCTCAGCTGCCATCTGGCTCCTGCAAGGACCCTGCTCTCATCAGTTTGCAAATGAGGTAAATTAATTACTGACACACAGCTGGGAGGGAGCAAGATGCCACTGACTGCCCCTGCTTTGCTTTACCCTTTCCTTCCTCAGCCAAACCATCGTCACCCTCAGACCGTGGCTCCCATGGGCTGTTTCACACCAAACCTCTGCTGCTCTGACCCACATCCACCCCCTGCCTCCAGCTTGCCCCATCACCAACTGCAAAATTAAAAAAAATAGCTCAGAACTGAGCTTCCAGAACAAAAGCAAAACCCACACCCCTCCAGGCTCTGCCTCCACTGTGGGAAGGGATTCAGTCATGCTTGTGCCATGACACCATACCCCCATCCTGCAGCGGGACCAGAGCCACCGCGTCACCTCCTCCTGGCCAAACCCCACAGCAGGGAACCACCGAGCATCATTTCACCAAATAAATTCCGCTTTGCACTAAAAAAGCTACAGCAAAAAAGCCAAAACACAAGCGCCCCACTCTCCTGAGCAGGCACCTTTGCTGGCCCAGCACAAGAGGGGTCCGGAATTCACAGCCTGGTGCTGCCATCGCCCATGGAGAAGGGAACAGACACCCAGCACCAGACTCGGTCATAATCCCGGTACCAGGCTGCTGGTGGCACCCAAATATCACTAAATCACAACCCCAATAACAAGCCCTTTCTGCCAGATCTCTTCATGGTGGAGAAGAGCAGCCCAGGGCTGACCTCCACCACTCAATGCCCCACCACGACCCTCCCCGAACACCAGCACCGAGGGGATTGAACACACTGGGATTTATTCCAACAACCGCTCATCGTTTCAGCCGGGACCCCACGGCGCACGCACCCCTGGGCTACCTGCAGCCGCACTCGTCCACCACCATGTCCTCGTAGTGCCTCAGCACCACGTTGTCGCTGTTGTCGTAGTAGAGGATGGAGATGGGGGACAGCCTGACAGGGACGCAGCAGGGCTGGGGGGTCCCCTCGGGGTCCAGCGAGTGCACCACGGTCTGGAGGATGGCATGGTTGGTGCTGTTGAGCTCTGCGGTCAGGGGAAAGGGGCACTCGCCCAGGCAGTAATTGGCCATGTAGCCCTGGGGAGCGATGATCCAGTTCTCCCACCCCACGTCGCTGAAGCTGATGTACAGGCGCCGGGGCTTGCAGAGGTTGCTGGGGGTGACGGGGGCATGGTGGGCATTTCTCCTCCTCCTGGAGGCCTTGCACTGCTGCTGGCTGAGGGTCACCACCAGAAGAGAGGTGTCCAGGAAGGAGTCGATGCTGGCACAGAGCCTCTGCAGGTCACTGTCTCCATTGCTCACCGAGATCTCCAGGATCAAGCCCAGGTTCCTGCTGGACATTCTCCACTCCTTCGCCACCCCGCTCAGGTTGAAGAGAAGAGACTTGTGCAGCTGGGCGAAGGACTGCTCCACCAGCAGCTTTCGTCCGTGCCGCTGGGGGGGCACCCCCCGTAGAGACATCTGGGAGCTTTGGTAGAGCCTCAGCTCAAAAACCTGCCCCTGGCTGGAGGCGTGGTAGGAGTTGCAGCTGAATTTGATCTCCAGCTGAGCCATGGTCAAGCGCTCGCCCTCCTCCAGCACCGAGAGGTTGAAGTAGAGACGCTTCTGCAGACACAGCAACCTCCCGGGCTGCCCCTCGTGAATGAAGTGGCCTGACAAAGAAGGAGAAATAGAGGTGGCGGTGGTTGAACCCTGCGATGCTCGGTGGGACCAGCTCCTGGCAGTACAGCAAGAGGAGGATGGGGCTGGCAGAGATGGACAGCCCTGCAGTTATCGGGTCAGGATGGCAAGGCTGCGGCAGAGGCTACCAGCCCAATGGTATGGGCTTCAGAAAGGTCTGGAGGCACAGACACCAGCCTGCAGCACTGGGATGTTCCAGCCATCCCAGCATCTCCTCTAGATGCTATTTAACATCTCCATGCATTATTTTTTCCCCAGGATGGGGGGGGCTGTTGTGGGTGCCAGCTGTTTGGGATGGAGGGAAAGGAGCTGGTGGGCTGCCCTAGGTTTCCTCTGGAAACCCGGAATCACAAAGGAGCGAGCTCCGTGAGGTCTTGAGAGCTGAAGAACCCCCACCAAATGGGTCCCATGGTGCTGAGAATGGCTCAGTGGCCACGGGCTGCAGCAAACATGCCACAGGGTCGGCAGAGGCAGGGGACAAGAAAGAGAAGGGGGACACAGCCAAACGACCCAGCATCCCATACGTGCCTGAAGCTGGGTGCTGGTTTCACTCCCTGCACCCACTGCCACATTACTCAAGCAAGGAGTCACCTCCAGGAACCCAATGGGCCAAGCCAAGCCACCAACAGCCAAAGGAGCATCTCTGGACCACTTCAGGAGACACTCCACACCCTCACCCACCGCCTCATTTACAGACTCATTTCTAAGCTGTAATTAATTTTCTATAGCATCCCAGAGCTGACACAGCAGGGATTTCTGCTGGAGATCGATTCCCCTGTCGTCCTCCCCCAGCCTCTCCTCCCTACCCCCGAGAGAGAGGGACAGACAGAAGCAAAGTCCCCCAGTCCCCAGAGCCGAGCGTCTTCCAAAAAGCAGGACCCAAACCACGGCGCTGCTGTACCTTGGTCAGGGAAGACACGGATGATGTTCCCAGGGACATTGAATTCCTCCACCCTACAGCCATCCGCCAGGGCTTTGTTTGCAGAGGGCAGCGTCTTTCTTCTCTGGAAGATCCTCCAGAGCACGGGCGGCACAGGAATGGGGCTTTTCGGGCTGGGTTTGGTGCTCAGACCCAGGGATTTTAACAGCAAACTTTCTTGCAAGCTCAACTCCATCCCCAGAGCCATGCCAAGGAGGAGCCAAGCAAGGCAGACCCGAAAGCTGAGGAGAAGCCACATTGCTCTGCTCTGGCTGCAGACAAAGAGCGGCCTGAGCTGAAGACAAGGGGTGTTGATTGCCTGATGGGAGCTTTGATCACTCAGTGCTCAATTAGCACCGAGGGATTCCCAGGATTGGGCAGAGGGTGGGAACAGGGCCTGTTAACCCTTTGGGGCTGCTCCCTCGGAGCATCTCCACATCACAGCGATCCAACAGCAAAGCCCTTGGTGGCAGGACACACGGCCACAGAGACTGTCCCCACGAAAAACTGCCAGTGAATCAAGCATTAAATCCCCCCAGTGCCAAGGAGACGCAAATCCACATTTCCTCTTGCTCCCTCCTCCCACATGAGCTTTTTTTCCCCCCCTAATCACCGCATCCAACACCTCTCTCTCAAGGCCATCAACACCCAGCACACCCAACCACCACACCTTCAGCTCATCAAATCCTCAGCTCCCTCCACCCTGCCCACAGAAGCCAGCGTGAAAAGCCACCAGCACCCCCAGTCTGGCACCCAAGCAGGCAAAGGGAGCCCCATGGCCTCCCAGATCCCACAGCCCCTTTCCAGCAAATCTGCAGCACCCCAGTGTCACACACAGCACCGGCTGTCACCCACCTGGCCAAGCCATCACTACAAAACACGGTTTACCCACACGTATGGGTACCCCCATTACCCCAACCTGGCACCAGCAGTGCCCCAGCTCTGCTACAGCCAAGCGCAAACAGGCCCAGGAGATCGGTTTCCTCCATTGCCCCCTTCCTGCAAATCCCACCAAGGAGCTAAAGCACCGAGATGCATCCCCGCCAGGCGACGATGAGCGAGAAGGTGACATCCTGCGTAGCATGGGACAGTTTCCACCCACCCAAGCCGTATTTTGCTTTCTGTTTAACGAGAAACTTTCCCCATGGCTCACACAAGAAGTCTGGAGTTGAATCAATACAGACCAAACAAGGAAAACGAAAATAAAAACCAAAAAACCAACCAGAAGAAAAACGCTCCAGAACAATTAACTACTCTCTGATGCCTGGAATTAATGTCTTGGATCCCCCCTTCCACGGCTCTGGGCTGGTGCTGCCTGGAAATCCAAAACTAGGAGCAGAAATGACTTGTTCTGTACTTGAGCGAGCAGACGTTACAGGTGAGAGTCCAGAGAGCCCTAGCTGGGGAACCCTGCAGGAATGGGACTGGCTCTTTAAGCAGCTATAACACTTACATCAGCTTTTTAAAGCAAATTAAATCTCCTAGCCCTCATCCAAAGCTCCAGGGCTGGGGTTTCCAGGCAGACCTACCCAGGGGGCTGTGCTGTGTCCCCAGGCATGGGCAGTGACCCCTCCTAGAGGAAGACTCGGGGGTTTGCTGCCCCCCCACCTTTCTCCATCCCTGCTCAGCAGCTAGAGAAGAGCTGGCTTTGGGCTCCTGGGACAGTGATGCCAATAGGGGAGAGGACATTTTCCCTCCCCGGTTTGATACTGGGTCTGGGGACTCTCCTGAGGAAGGGGTGGTTGGAGGCTCCAACAATAAAGACAGGGGAAGTCACAAGGGGACTGAGAAGCCGAGGTGATGGGGCGACAGCAGAAATACCAGGGGACCTAAAGCCAGCTCCAAATCCTACCTGGACCAGCAAAGCCACCAGCCCCTCACCCGAACCAGCACGGCCTGGCCACACAAAGCACACCAGCACTGGGTGAAGCTTGGCCACAGGCAAGCCCCCGCTTGGGCCTGGTCCTGACAGCGGCATCTCCTCCCCAGCGCCGGGCAGGGGGTGAAGGGGATTGGGGGTGAAGTTCTTTCTCCTTGTGCCTTTCATTTGCTGGGTTTGAGCGCAGGGTCCCGGGTCAGTCCCCAGAGCCAGCCAGGCTGCAGCAGCCACGCATCCCTCACGATCGCTTGGGTTTCACCAGGCCATTCTTCAGGTGCATCCTGCGAATGAAAGCACAGCAGTGAGCCCTGGGCTCTCCCTCCCTTTCACAAATCCCTACCAAGGTCAGACTGCCTCGACGAGTTCACACAATTTGTCCCCGGCCAGACCTGCGTTGGGGGGTCCAGCACCTCGCTGGATTTTGTGCTCACCACAAGAAACACAGATGCTGCTCAGAGAAGAGCCTCAGGCAAGGAGCCAGTCCTACAGGGTGAGCAGGGGAAGGGGTGGGTGAGAATTCTCGGGATAGAAAGATGGATGGACACACCACATTGCACAATACAGAGACTTTCCTGATACCTGCAGCAATGTTTTATTGCTGCAAGGCAATAAAGGCAGTAACACAAGGCAGCCTGCTCTTGTTTCCCAGCCCAGCAGTGAACCCTTTGATAGTGGCTCCATCCCCTCCTCTCATCCTGTACATCCGTGTCATCCCCATCCACATACCCTTCCTTCAGAGCGCTGGGCAGCTGCAGTCCAACCTCCTTCTTCTTGGCCGTTGCAGTTTTCTTGCTGTCCTCCACGTCGTACTCGCGCACGTCGTTCACCTCCTGCATCTGCCCCATCAGCACCTTGGCCACAAACAGGACGATGTACTGCAGGGGGAGAGACTCCGTCAAACACCAAACCCAAGGCTTCGAGCCCCAAAACAGCCTTCAACCCATGTCATCCACACAGCACGATGAGCTTGGACACTGCCCAGCTCTGACAGGGTGGAGCTCACTGTCATGAGCCCCCCAAATCCACTCCCTTCACCCTGGAGCATTTACCACTCACCAGAAACCAGTAGATGTTCATCAGGGTGAGGATGAGGAGCAGAGCGTTGAAGAAGAAGTAGAAGGGGATGTTGGGGACCATCTGGAGGCTGGAGTAGCAGGTGGCATAGAGTACCTTGAGGGGGAACCAGTAGAGACGAAACCAGAACCTGCGGGGGCAGAGGGAGGGGTCGGTTCAGCGGCCCCCAGAGAGTCCAGGAGACCCAGCACTGCCCTCACCAGCTCCCATCGCACCCCCAAACCTGGCATCTGCCTGACGTTACTGGTTCCCACAGCCCCTGTGAAAAGGCAGCTGCCCATGGGGGAACACAACTTCTGAAGGCAGAAGAGGTTTGGCACCAGAGAAAGGCCTTTCTCCGGGTGGACAGGACGGAGAGGGACACAACTGGACAGTTTTCTCAGCCCTGTGCATCCCTAATTTATCACTAAAAACCTTCACTGCTCTCCTCCCCTCACACCGAGGGCTCTGGTTGCCACCCCTGCTTCTCAGAGCAGCCCATGGAGACACAGGGACAAACGAGTGACAACCTGCGAGTCACCCACCTCCATTCCTCAGCTTTTATCTGTCCCCTCCTGCCTTGCCCCAGGAGAAGCAGCAGGGCTGGGGTCTGGGGCAGACCCACGTCCCATCCCCTTCTTACTGCTAAAACCAAGCGAGTGGGAAAACAGAGAGAGCTCCTCCTCCCCCGGGGTCATTTGTCACGCTGGCAGCGAGATTTCACAGGCACTTCAGTGGTGACAGACGGCAAAGCCACTACAGAAGGATTCCAGGCCCAGCATGGGGCCAGGCTCTGCGGAAACCTCTTCCCAAATACTTTTTGGAAGGGCTGGTTCCCATGCACACAGACACAGCTGGTCGTGCCCTGGGGCACTGGTGAGGGGACTGGAAAAGCTGGAGAGGAGGTTTGGGAAGGGGTGAGGGAGCCAAACCCACCAGCTGACACTGAAGGTGAGGCAGCCGATGTTGGAGATGACATCGTTGAGGCGATGGTAGACCCCTCCTCGGTGCTTGAAGTAGACATTGAGCTTGGTGAACTCCAGCTGGACATCGTTGATGTCATGCAGGAAGAGCACCAGGATGCCCACGTTGTGGTACCTGCAGCAAAAAGGGGAGCGGGGAGGGAGATGTGTGGGGCTGTGGTTCGTGTTAGTGCCCAGTGCATGTCCACTGGGAGCAGACAGACACCCTCCTGCTCTGCCACATCTGGAATATAGCTTCCAATTTTGGGGTCCCCAGTTCAAGAAGGAAAAGGAATGACTGGAGAGAGCCCAGCGTGGAGCCACTGAGATGATGAGGGACTGGAGCATCTCTCATAGGAGGAAAGGCTGAGAGCTGGGGCTGCTCAGCCTGCAGAGGAGGAGACTGAGGGGGGAGCTCTTTAGAAATATCTAAAGGGGGGGGTCAGGAAGATGGGACCAGGCTCTTCTCGGCTGTGTCCAGTGACAGGACAAGGGGCAATGGTCACAAACTGGAACATGAGAGGTTAAACCTACACATAAGGAAAAACTGCTTCACTGTGAGGGTACCAGAGCATAGCCGAGGCTGTGGAGTCTCCTTCTCTGGAGACATCCAAACCCCTGGACATGTTCCTGTGTGATCTTCTCTGGGTGACCCTGCTCTGGCAGGGGTTGGACTGGGTGAGCTCCAGAGAGCCCTTCCCACCCAACCATGCTGCGATTGATACCCTGATAACCCGGACAAGCAAACCTGGCACAGCAACGCGGTGGCACCACGAGGGGCCTCACCTGAACGCGTAGGAGGAGGCGATGAGGGTCAGCGTGACCACGTGGTGCAGCAGCATGACCACCGAGTCCTTGCGCCACGTGTCCATGTAGGCCGTGGCATAGATGGAGTGCCCGTAGAAGCTGCACTGCAACAGGTAGGCAATGGCGATGTCCGTGGGCACATCCATGCCTTTCTTCCAGCCTGGGGGGCACAAAGACACCTGGATGAGCCCAGAGCCACAGAGCCAGGAGAGCAAACAGCGGGAAGCAGCTCCAAGCACTTCACGCTCCAGGAGGTCACCTGTAGCCCTTTCTTCTTGTGCCCTTTCTGTACCCATGGCTCCACAGAAAAAGCAATTAGAGAGTTCAGCCTTCTCTTTTGCTCACCCCAGCTCCCACTCCCTTGTTCAACCCAGACACCCCATGACCCCGGGCATCCTAATCCATCCCCACTTCTCCCTGGTTCTTACCATAGAATACAGATGGTGGGTCATAGAAGAAGGGGTAATCAGTGAAGAAGAGCAGGTAGATGCCATACGACCAGGATAATGAATAGAAAAGCAGCTTCCAGGCACTCTCCGGCATCTTGGCAGCATCTTTGGGCTGCAGGTTGCACCACTCCCCGAAGGGCTGCAAGGAAGAGGGAGAAATATCACACAGGGCAAAACTATGGGAGCTCGGGGCAGAGGCCACTGAGTCTCCAAGAGACTCCAGCACAGAACCCTGCGTGCACTACGAGACCAGACAGGAGAAGGCAGATGCCTGGTGCGTGCAACTGCAGATGGGCACTGCTCCATCACCGGGGCTGACCACAGCCGGCTCTGGCAGAACAGAGTCCATGATTAATAAAATAAAACCCCGAGCCCTATCCACATGAGGAAACCCAGAAGAGGAAGCTGTAACAGCACAATAAGGTGTGTACAGACCTTGTACCACTGCCAGCTCCCAAAAAAGAGTTTTTTAACCAAGGAACCAAAGGCTTTGCAGAGTCCTAAGACGCTGCTGCTCCCGACCAGCTCAGCACTGGGCTCCCTGCATGTGCGACCAGTAACGATTCAGTAACAACCAGGGCACTGAGACCCCTTGCTCTTTCACACCCCACGATGCTCCAAGCAGCTTTTCTAGCTGACCAGCACCAAAACGCTGCTGGTTTTCTCCCTCTCTGTCGTTTCTTCCCCACCTCCCACCCACTGGCACTCAGAAATAGGAGGCAAAGCCTTCCCAAATATGGCCAAGGGAAGGGAGGGTGAGCAGCTCTGTGGGCTGCTTGCATTAATCAGAATGAAACTTTCTCACCCTGAGCTCCCCATGATGATGAGCACAACCCGGCTCTCTCCACGCTCATGCCCTGCAATAGTGAAAGCACAGGGCCACCAGGGACAGCTTGGAAATCAAAGTAAAAGCAAACTCCCAGCGTTAAACAGCCTCAGCATCTCAGCAGTGAAACGGAGCTGCCAGTGCTACCCTCAGTGTGCAGGGGAGCGGGTGATGCTGTGCCAAGGGTGCCCTTTGTTTGGCCGTGGAGGTTCCACCTCGGTGGCAGCCGAGCAACACCAGGCACCATTTCTGCTCCTCATCACCTCAGATTTGCTGAGCTCCACAGCCCCCAGGAGCAGCCGAGCGGCCCTGAAGGTCCGGAGGGAACGGGCACAGATAACACCCGAAGGCCCTCAGCCGACAGCTCCCTGGGGAGGGACCAGATAAGCTGAGGATGAAAACAAAATGCCTGCAAAGTAACCGTACCCTGCCCAGGTCAGCACTTTCTGCAGCCGACACTCAGCCCCTCCATACCCAAAAGCTATATTAAGGCCCCAGCTGTCCCCCAGCAGGGCCTGGTCTGGCTTTTAGCCCCCCTCTGCATCAGATTTTTCAAAGGATCCCACTACAAGCATCGTCACAGTCTAAAGGCGCTTTGTCCCAAGCTCTGAATTTCCCAGCGCAGGTCAACGGTGGCCCCACAAAGCCCTGCCAAGTTGTCAGTCCCTGCTCGAGCTCCGGTCTCCCCAGCACATCCCGCATTCAGAGCACAGCCATCCTCATCGAGATCGGGGACGTGGCGCTGCCAAGGCGTCTTCCAACAGGAGCCACAGCAGGAAAAAGAGGAGGAAGCTTGGAGGGTGAATAAATAATGCAGAGACAGAAAGCCCTGAGCCCAGAAAGCATGAATTATTTGTGTTTCCCATAGAAAGGGGCAGAGAAGCAGCTCAGGACCCAAACACGACAGCGAGCTGCAAAGCCCCTGCCCTCCTTGGCTGGGGCTGGATTGAGGATGCTGAGCGCAAATCCCTGCTGCAGCCTCGCTGCCCGGCACCAGCCAAGGCTTTTCCCATCCCTGCACCTCAGCTCCCTACCTGGGAACACCACGTTCCCACCCCGGGCAGGTAGAGCCAGTGACAAGGACCATCAGAACCAGCGACAAGGACCATCACCCCTGGGGCAGGGACATGCGACTGAGACTCCTGGCATTTGACGGGACATAGGGATCCCTCAGCATCTCCCACATCACTGATCCACACATGGGGCTGGGGGGACAAATCAATGTCCTGAGAAAAAAAAGACCCCACCAAACCTGGGCCACTTGCAAGCCAGCAGAAGCCTGGAGGTGGGAGATGTGTGAGGTGGGGGGGTGTCCTCCCGCTACCCCGCTCCGTTCCCATGGCAATGCTGCAGAGATGCCTGTTGCTATGGGTGACGGGTGCTGCGGTGGGAACAGCGGATCTGGCTCGGCTGAAAGAGCCCAAGGCTCTTGGCAAATGATGCAGCAGGGCTTCGCTTAAAGGGCGCCAGCTCTTCCTCTCTCCTCCTCCTCATTACCCCCACACAAACCTTCCTGGCATCTTCTGATTCACCGGTAAAATCACCCACTCCCCCGCAGCATGGCCCTGCACGACCCGGGGGGGAAAGGAGCGAAGCCGGGGGTGAGCGCACGCTGCGAGAGAGATCTGGAGCTGGAAAGTAAAATCGAATGGAAACCATCGCTGCCCACAGCTCTGCTGAAGTGTCAAAAAAAGTACTCACAGCAAAAAGAGCAGATACATGCTCTCTCCCTTTTTTACACCCCCCGGCACCAGAGGAGAACAGGCAGTCAGTCCCCTTGAACCTGCAGCAGGACGTGAGTCCTTGCAGCCTGGAGGCTTTGCAGCGAGAAGCTACGAATTGTGCCCCCCAGACCGCCCCCATCTCCCCAGCACAGAGACTGGGGCCCAGCCAAATCCCAGCCATGTCTGGCTCCTGGGCATGGCGAGTTCCCCCGAGGAGCACAAAGGGACGGCTGGCACCGAGCATCCTCAGCGCAGGGACCTGGCAGCTTCACATCAGCTTTTTCTCACTGCAGACCATAATGATGAGGAAGCAGAGCTCCACATTGAAACCCGGCCACAATCGACAGCTCCTGTCCCTTCGGTGGCTGCAACAGTGCCTCGAGGGACCACGTCACCTCTGTGCCCAGCCTGGATCCACGGCAGGAATAGGGCACAGAGCCTGCAGGAGGAAAGACCTTGACAATCCAAAAAACTGAGTGTCCTGGAGCCCCTGGGCCCAAGGGCAGCGGCTCCCACACCACAAGGAGAGGGGAATGAACAGAGCACAGCATGGGGAGCTCCAGCCCTCATTGCGCCATCCGCACACCAAGCCGTGAGCTGCTCCCTGCCTCAGTTTCCCCACCTGTTCAGCAGCTAAAACACCAGGAACCTGTGCTAGATGCTGGACAATGCTTTCCAGATAAACACAGAAAAAAACCCACTATGATAATAGTTATTTCTTCCTCAGCAAGCACTAAAACTTGCCCCAAGAGGGAAAAGCAGAGGACAACACCCTTTGAAGACGAGACCCAGCTGCCTGCAGGGTGTTGTGGGGGCCAAAAACCCTCCTCATGCCCGGCTGCTGACACAGCGGCACCGGGAGAGCGGCCCCCGCGCTGCTCCGCTCCCCAGGGCGAAGAAAAGGGCCATTGTTGTGGCTTCCTCCCCTCCAGCTTCCACGGTTTGGGCTGCAAACCAGCGGGACGAGCTTGGAGACGGCAGAGCTGGGCTCCGTCTGCGTCCTCTGCTCTCCTAGGGATTATGGTTGGGGGCCAGTTTTTGGGACAGTGATAATTCCCCCCTCTCAAGTCACACGTCCAGTGCTGGGGCTTGAAAAAACAAGTCTTGACAATACCAAAAGGTGGAGAAAAGTTGCATAAATCAGTGGAAGGGATAACAGGGACCCTTGATTTTTGGCTTACACATCCTTCCTGGGGCTGTTCTGTATCACTCACCTAGAAACCCTGCTGTCCAGGGCACTTTTTTCAATTTACACAACACTTTTCCTTGCAGAGGACACTGCGAATTTTACAAATTTGCAAAGCCTTCCAAATTTTGACACCAGCAGGATGATAGCAAGCTGACTAGTGCCTGTGCCAAAACTGGGAAGCATTTACTCACAGCAGAGGAAAGGCCGTTAAGGATGGAGGTGACACTGAGCCTTTCCCAGGCAGAGCCGCGTGGTCCCAATGCAGCAGTGCTGGGCCTGGGCACTGCTGGGCTCAGCTGCGTCCAGGACGTTTCATGAACGCAGAGATGCTCAGGTTGCTGCTTTTTAATTAAACTCCTCAGAGCCCTGCTGCAGCCAGGGGACACATCGAGGACAGCAGCTTTCAGACACCAACAGAGCTCAGACACTGACTGCAGCAGGAGGACACGGGTGTGCAAACTGAGGAGGCTTCAGGGATGGGAACGTGCCTAAAATCGGTTTGGTCTTCACCTCTGAGGGTGGTCTGCAGCCAGACCTGCCCTGAGCATCATTCAAGTTTGTGCACTCAGAAGCCAAGGGGACCAAGAGGAGATGCTCCAGACCCCAGAAGAGAAGGATACAACTCACCAGTGCCCCTGGCACAGCTGACTTTGGTCCTTCCCTCCCCAGTAACCCACATCTGCTCAGCTACCTGGGACCTTTCCTACACCAGAGCAACCCTTTCCATACTTGCACCAAGTAAGGATTCTGTGAAGAGGAGGCAACAGTCCCAAAATTATCTTTGCTCTACGGATGAAGGTAAAAACCACATCTAATGCACAGGCACCGACCTACCCTTGTCACAAGGTGAAAGTCTGTTCTTTCAGACCCTAACAAACCCCTCCTGTCACAGGCACAACCGTCACCACTTCAACCCAACCGAGACCTTTTGTGACAAAGGTGCTGCAGGACAAACACTGTCACGGTCCTGGAAGGGAGAAAGGAGCCAACCTCAAAATGGATCAAAACAGGGCAGTGCAGCCGGCACAGGAAGAGATGCGGGCTTCAACGCGCTCCTTTCACAGAGGAGTGGTCTGAGTGAGGCGCACGCCATGATCCAGGCTTCAAGGCCCTGTGGTCGAGTCACTTCCTCTTCAGACGCTGAGAATCACAATCCAGGTGGCAAGATTTATTATTTCTAAATAACGTGCAGGAAGGTAGCGTTCACCAGACACCAAGGGGATTCATTCTTATAACCGTGCTTCAGTTCTTGCAGGGAATGTGAAGAGGTTCTAAATCAGGAAGGATGCTCCTCAAGTCTGCACTGAGAAGCAAAGCCCTGAGCACAGAAGTTTCCTCCCACGGTTACACAGATCTTTCCTCCCCTGTTTTCTTCCTGAGCAGCCCCACTCCACGTTGCCCATCTAGGGAACACGCAGTACAAACCGATTTCCTAAATACTGTCAGAGTTTTCAGAGGAAAGCCACGACCTCCAGCTTTTCCCATAGCAACTCCAGCAGAATAAGCAGAGAAAAGCTTCAGATCCTTTAAATATATCTATGGAGAGAGAGTTGTCTCTCCCTACTGCCATTCTTCCACTCATCTGCTGGCAGAAAGCTGATGCTATGACAATTTCTCCCTGCATCTCATCACTGTGACAGATGCAGATGCAGATGCAGCCACAAGAACCAGCTCAGATCAACCCCCCTCGCTCTTCTGCAATTACAAGAGTGACCCATTTCTCCAAGGGAGCGATGCCTTGGCACGCGTAGGAGCTGCCGCGCAGCCTCTGAGGGCACCGACCGGACTCCACAGCACCCAGAGCTTTTTTCCACGCTCTGTAAGGGTGAGCCTGGCAAACAGAGAAACTGGAGCACAAAGGAAACTGCCTCCAATTTGTTACGATAGACCTAGGGTTACCAGTTCCAGCGTTCCCAGGCGCTATGAGCTGTTCATCGGTAGCTGCAGGGGTGCGGATAACGAGGAAAAATTCAGTCCTACATAAAAACCCTGCAGGCTACCTTGCCTACACACCACTTCAGCACCTTCAAATGACCCCAGAGTACTTAAACTGGAACCTTGCACAAGGTCAAATCCACCTCACGTTACTGGATACGCAAAGACAGCTCTGAACAGCAAAGAGCGAGCCACTTTAAAGGTTAGCTCAGCAGCAGGTAGGGCAGAGAGAGGACAGCAGTAACTCCCAACTGCCTAATTAACTAATTACGGGGTGCAAGGTAGGGCTGGGAAGTGGTCCCTGAAGGCAGCGGTTCACCCAGGAGACGGGGCCTGTCCCATGGAGCCGCAAAGAACCACGCACACTCTTGTAGCTGCTCAAGGCCTCACGCCACCATGCCTGGGGACTGCCCCAAAACACAGCATCTGCGTTGCTGGTGCCTCTCGAGTCCCACCAAGGCACGCAGCATCCTCCAGGGAAGCAGCGAGGAAGAAATCTCCTCTGCTGGGACTGAGCCATCAGAAAGAGAGGGGAGGTTTAATTTCATTACATTTGCTTCTCGCAGCAAGGAATTAAACGGACCCAGTCTCTGCTTTTGGGGATGGTCAGCTCATCCTGCCCCTCACAAAGTGCTGCACGAACAAAGAGGGGACAAGGGCCAGCAAGCCCCAGGGGAAGCTGAGAGGGTCGGATGCTCGCATCCCCCTGCTCCGCTGAAGGTCAGCCCGGCACTGCAGCACAGCAGCTCTCAGCGCCCCCCCCCCCCCCCTCGTGCCCCCGCCGCACCGGGGAGGGAGCGCGGGGACGGACGATTTTCGTGCAAACCACGGATGCCACGCAGAAATGCAGTCCTTGTGCAAGAATATAACCTGGCCCCGCACAAGAAACAACCCTGGGATGCAGCGATGGGAACAGGGAGGGGAGCTCTCCCGGTGCACCGGGATGCTCAGTCCTCCGGGATGCAGCCCCGGGGGAAGCATCCCTCACGCAACACCCCCCCCATCCC
>NW_010172589.1:0-2339 GCF_000695765.1 Mesitornis unicolor
GGGGTTTTTTTTGGGGAGGGGGGAGCGAGGCACGGCTGTGAGCACGGGGGTGCATGGGGGTGCACGAGGATGCACAGGGGTGCACAAGGATGCACAAGGATGCAGGAGGAGAGCACAGGGAGAGCACAAGGACACACAGGGATGCACGAGGATTCACGAGGATGCACCAGGATGCAAGGGGAGAGACTGGGGGGAGAATCAGGGGAGAGCACGAGGACGCACGAGGATGCGTGAGAGGAGCACGGGGAGAGCACGGGGATGCACAAAGGCACCCGAGGGTGCACGGGGAGAGGATGAGGATGCACAGGGAGAGCACGGGGAGAGCTTGGGGAAAGCACGGGGATGCACGAGGGTGCATGGGGACACACAGGGGTGCACAGGGATTCATGAGGAGAGCACGGGGATGCACCGGGATGCACGAATGCGCCCAAGAGGAGAGCGCGGGGAGGCCCGAGGATGCGTGGGGACGCACGAGGAGGCACAAAGGAGCATGGGGACACACGAGGATGGACAAGAAGGGCACAGGGAGAGCACGAGAAGAGCAAGGGAAGAGGACGGGGATGCACAAGGATGCGTGGGGACACCCGAGGATGCATGAGAGGAGCACGGGGAGAGCATGAGGAGGCCCGAGGGTGAACGAGGACGCACAGGGAGAGCACAGGGAGAGCTTGGGGAGCATAAGGGGAGAGCACGGGGACGCACGGGGATGAACGAGGGTGCACGAGGGTTCGCAGGGACGCACGAGGAGAGCACGGGGATGCACGAAGGCACCCGAGGGTGCACGGGGAGAGCACCGAGAAAGCACAGGGAGAGCACGGGGAGAGCACGAGGGCGAATGAGGACGCACGAGGACGCACGGGGACGCACGAGGACTTTACCGTGAGCTGCTCCTGTGGCCGTGGCAGAGGAAGGCAGAGACAAAGCGGGGGTCAGAGCACGGCCCCCACCCCCTGGACCCCTCTGCTGCCTTGGGGAAGGGTCCTGGGGTCTGCTCCGGGTTTGCTCAGCCCTGGCTTGGGGGGGTGCTCAGTCACTCGGGGGGTGCTCACCCCTTTTATGGGGGGATACTCAATCATTTTGGGGTGTTCAGTTACTCCAGGGATGCTCACCGCTTACTTTAAGGATGCTCAGACACCCAGGGGCTCCTACCCCTTTACTCAGGGGATGCTCACCCTTTTTGGGGGATGCTCAGTAACTCAGAGGATGCTCACCCTCTATTCTGGAGATGCTCAGCCTTTACTTTAAGGATGCTCAGACACTCAGAGGATCCTTCCCCTTTACTTGGAGGATGCTCACCCTTTATTTTGGGGATGCTCGCACTTTAAGGATGCTCAGACACCCAGAGGATCCTACCCCTTTACTTGGAGGATGCTCACCCTCTATTTTGGGGATGCTCACACTTTAAGGATGCTCAGACACTCACAAGATCCCTCCCCTTTACTCAGGGGTTGCTCACCCTTTATTTGGGGGATGCTCAGCCTTTAAGGATGCTCAGACACTCAGAGGATCCTACCCCTTTACTCAGAGGATCCTCACCCTTTATTTTGGGGATGCTCACACTTTAAGGATGCTCAGACACTCACAAGATCCCTCCCCTTTACTCAGGGGATGCTCACCCTTTTTGGGAGATGCTCAGTTACTCCGAGGGTGCTCACCCTCTATTCTGGGGATGCTCAGCCTTTACTTTAAGGATGCTCAGACACCCATGGGCTCCCACCCCTTTACTCAGGGGATGCTCACTCTTTATTTTGGGGATGCTCGCACTTTAAGGATGCTCAGATACTCACAAGGTCCTACTCCTTAACTCAGGGGTTGCTCACCCTTTTTGAGGGATGCTCGGTTACTCAGGGGTCGCTCACCCTTTACCCAGGGGTCTCTCAGTCCCCTGGGGTTGCTCACCCACCTCAGAGGTGTCCCCCACTCCCCCCATTACTGAGTGGTTCCTCCCTCACTGGGGTCCCCCATCGCTACTCGGGGTTTACTCCAGGCCCGAGGACACGGGGACGGTGACGGGGACAGGGACGACACAGGCGGCGGCCGAGGACGGACGGCAAGCGACACAGCAGAGAGCGGGGGCTGCGGCCCCACTGGGAGCCACTGGGGGGCACTGGGAGCCGCTTGGAGGCACTGGGAGGTACTGGGAGGTACTGGGAAGCACTGGGAGGTGCTGAGAGGCACTGGGAGCCACTGGGAGGCATTGGGAGCCACTGGGAGGCACTGGGAACTGCTGGGAGGCATTGGGAGGTACTGGGAGCTGCTGAAAGCCACTGGTTGGCACTGGTTGGCACTGGGAGCTCCTGGGAGGCGCTGGGAGACACTGGGAGGTGTTTGGCGGCACT
>NW_010172590.1:0-2723 GCF_000695765.1 Mesitornis unicolor
TCAATCTGAACATGAGGAAAACTTTTACTGTAAAGGTTAAGGAACACTGGAATAGGGTGCCCAGAGATGTTACGGAGTCTCCTTCTCTGGAAACATTCAAAACCCGCCTGGACGCGTTCCTGTGTGACCTAGTCTAGGTGATCCTGCTCTGGCAGGGAGGTTGGACTGGATGATCTTTTGAGGTCCCTTCCAACTCCTAGTATTCCGTGATTCTGTGATTCTGTGGTTTTGAAGGTTCAAAAGTAACTTACCTTGACTGCTATATCCTTGAGGTGATCCTTCAGGTGAAATCTGAGATACATTTCTGCATACATTTGAGAAAGGTGGTTTTGTCCAAGATTGAGTTGTACCTTGAATAAGGAAATCTAGTTTTTCCTAAACATAGTAAATACATCAATATGAGAGCAGGAATTTCCCAACTTAGTTTATTTCCTAAAAGTTAGAAACTTGGTCTTCAAAATTAGTATGTATATATGCACAGCAAGTTTATTTAAAATAAGCTGTAATTTGCATGAACTTTCCATCATTTTTGCAAAACAATGTTAATTACCCTATTTAATGATCCAAAGCATCCCCAATTTTTACCTTTCACAGTTTTCCATCTTTGTAATTCCAGCCCTAATTTCCATTACCATAACTGTATTGCAAAGCAGTTACTTCAAAACAAACTCATACTACAAGCATTCACTTAACTTTGAGGCCTGAAGGAATGTATAACCCTCATGATATTTTGTCTACAGGGTCTTTTTTTCTCTAATAACCAAGTATTCTGTCCGATAGGAGACACCTTGATCGAAGTTTCAAGACTCCTGTATGTTGTTTAAAGCCCAGAAGGATAAGGATACATATATACATATGCATACTATTTTTACATATATATGTCTATATGTGTGTGTTATATTAGGTATACATATGTTATTACTGCATATAGTTACTCTTCAAAGCTATGAAAAAAGTGCAGAAGAGAACAGAGCATCATTCTCATTCCTAAATTCCAGTAGAGGCTAATTTGCAACCTACTATTAATAAGTGAATAACAAGACAAGAACTGGTGCTGAATTAATATCAGAGTATTTTTAGTTTATAAATCTGATTTCATATTTATATATGAATATATAGATGTGAATATAATTTTCCAAGGGCAAAACTAATGCAAATAAGGTATTTCCATCATGTTCCAGACAGGCTCAGTGTCTTTACAAAGTCTTTTAAATCTTTTAGGTGTGTTATATGCTGCCTATCTTCATGGTATCAAAGTAATTTCCAGCAAAATATTAAATATTTTTCTCACATGTAACTCCTATTATGGCTATTTTCCTTTTTCTTGCGAGGAGAAATCCTCACATAGATCTAATTTATGTTTTCTTCATTACTCTTTTTTTAATCCCAGCTGTGTTAGCTTTAATCTCTGTATAAAGGCTATGGCTGTGTGCATGCTTGTGAGTATGCATCATTTAATCAGTTGATATTTATGATTATGGCTGAGGGAAGTCATTAATATATCGTTTACTTTTGAAAAAGTGTTTAACTTAAACCAAAAGCTTTTGAAACCAGTTTGTTAGGTGATCTCATGTATGTGAGATCTCACATCTGCATATGATATCTCATATCTGCATGGTCATACCACTCCACTGACTCTTACAGATCTACTGATAACTTGCCAAGGGGTGCTGATGCAAAGATTTAAAATGGGAATTAAACTTAAATGAAATTGCAGTGCTTTCTCATGTTCCTTTCATAAGCAAATTTTTTCACTTGTTTTATGACAACTGGATGTTAATTTAATTCCAAGATTCAGAATTACTAAACTCAAATTGCAGCAGATTTTTTTCATGGATCACTAAAGCCAAAGATATTTTAAAATATGCACTGACATTCTGCAAGAGATAAAGATTGTTTACTGTACATTGCTGAATCCCAAGTAATCCTCCTGAGCTTTTGCTAGTGATAATCCTTCCTATTGCTATTATAAGTACTGGTGATAACTCTTCTTTTAACATACAGTGATAATTCTTCCTCTTTACCTCCATAAAACACTTTTACCCTCATAAAGTTTCAAATAAACCAACCCAAACTTGCAAAGCAGAAACAAATCATTGTCAGTTGTAACAGAGAGATAATGCAAAGCATTTCCAAAGGCTGCAATTAATCCTGGGGTAGCAGTATTCAAAAATTCCAGCACCCAACAAAGAAAGGTATCATTACCTGCTATGTTTTGCCTGAAAAGAAACGTGTTGTAAAGGCATGTGGGTGTCAAGAATGGCTGGTTCACTTTCTATTTCTGGTGTTGTCTGAGAGCTTGGGCAGACTACTACTCCTTTTCTCTCATTGGAAGGTGCCTGCTTCTGCTGGGTATTGTCTCTCCTTTTATCTTTGTGCTGCATTCAGGCGTATTTGGCATGAAGAAAGCAGCACTGAAGAGGGTACAAAGAATTAGTCTGGAATATACTGCTTCCCAGCCAGACAAACCCAGGAGTCCCAGTTCCCTTCCTTCCCATTCAATAACCAGTTTAACTGAGGTGCAGGAATAAGGGAAGTGCAAAAAAGCTAAATTTGGTATTGCTTCAACAGCCCCCTACCTAGTTGACTTGCTATTGTGCCTGACACAATGAGAATGAGAGGTCCAGGTAAGTTTTGAGCTATTTATTGAAATAAGAAACAACAGAAACTATTTTCTCTGCATGTGAGGATCTTTTTTTTCTCCTCTCCTCTCCTCTCCTCTC